>NC_081183.1:529354-739928 GCF_029867415.1 Vicia villosa | reverse complement strand
GGTGGACAGTACAGCAAAATCCAAAGTTTTCTCATTCATGGACGGATTTTCAGGATACAACCAAATCCAAATGGCACCTGAAGACATGGAAAAAAACAGCTTTCATCACTTCCTGGGGCACGTTCTGCTATAGTGTTATGCCTTTTGGACTAAAGAACGTAGGGGCAACTTATCAAAGAGCCATGACTACGCTTTTCCACGACATGATGCATAAAGAAGTGGAAGTCTATGTGGACGACATGATTGCCAAATCAGAAAATGAAGAAGATCACATACAGAATCTGACAAAGTTATTTCAACGCTTACGGAAGTTTCAGCTTCGCCTGAACCCTAACAAGTGCACCTTTGGTGTCTACTCAGGAAAACTCCTTGGTTTCATTGTCAGCAAACGAGGAATTGAAGTAGATCCAGACAAAGTCAAGGCAATTCAAGAAATGCCTTCACCCAGAACCGAGAAACAAGTTAGAGGATTTCTTGGACGTCTGAATTACATCTCGAGATTCATATATCTCATGACTGCAACTTGCGCTCCTATTTTTAAACTTCTACGGAAAAATCAAAGTTGCGTCTGGACAGACGATTGTCAGAAAGCGTTCGACAGCATTAAGGAATATCTGCTCGAACCACCCATCTTGTCTCCTCCAGTGGAAGGAAGACCTTTGATAATGTACTTAACCGTCTTAGAAGACTCCATGGGTTGTGTCCTTGGACAGCAAGATGAGACAAAGAGAAAAGAGCATGCCATTTACTACCTGAGCAAGAAATTCACTGACTGTGAATCCCGCTACTCCATGCTCGAGAAGACGTGTTGTGCTTTGGCCTGGGCTGCCAAGTGTCTCCGCCAGTACATGATTCGACATACTACTTGTTTGATCTCTCATATGGATCCAATCAAGTACATCTTTGAGAAGCCTGCTTTAACCGGGAGAATTGCCCGTTGGCAGATGTTGTTATCAGAATATGACATTGAGTATCACGCACAGAAAGCCGTGAAAGGAAGCATTCTAGATGAGCACCTGGCTCACCACCCACTCAATGGTCATGAATCAACCAGTTTCGACTTTCCGGACGAGGACGTCATGTACCTCAAGATGAAAGATTACGACGAGCCACTACCAGACGAAGGACCTGAGATAGGATCCCAGTGGGGCTTAATCTTTGACGGAGCTGTCAATGCTTATGGACGAGGAATTGGGGCAATCATTGTTACACCTCAGGGTACCCATATTCCATTTACTGCCAGATTAACTTTCAAATGCACAAACAATGAGGCCGAATATGAAGCTTGCATCATGGGTCTTGAAGAAGCCATGGATCTAAGAATCAAACACTTGGATGTATACGGAGATTCTGCTTTGGTCATCAATCAAATCAAAGGAGAATGGGAAACACGCCAACCAGGGCTAATTCCTTACAAAGACTACGCGAGAAGATTATTACCATTCTTCGACAGGGTAGATTTTCATCACATTCCTCGTGAAGAAAACAACTTGGCTGATGCATTAGCCACACTCTCTTCCATGATTAGGATAAATCATTGGAATGACATTCCTCGGATCGATGTTATGCGCCTGGATAGGCCCGCTCATGTTTTCACAGTAGAAGCAATCATCGACGACAAACCGTGGTATCACGACATCAAGAATTTTCTTCAAAAGCAAGAGTACCCTCTTGGGGCATCAAAGAAGGATAGAAAGACTTTGAGAAAGTTAGCTTGTAGATTCTTCTTGAATGAAGATGTTCTGTACAAGAGAAACTTCGACATGGTTCTGCTCAGATGCGTTGACAGAAAAGAAGCAGAAATACTCATGAGAGAAATACATGAAGGTTCCTTTGGTACTCACACCAATGGACATACCATGACAAGGAAAATACTGAGAGCAGGATATTATTGGCTGACGATGGAGTCAGATTGCTACCAGTACGCAAAGAGGTGTCACAAATGCCAGATCTACGTCGATAGAATTCATGTGCCACCATCTCTTCTCAACATACTCTCTTCCCCTTGGCCTTTCTCCATGTGGGGAATCGACATGATTGGAATGATCGAACCAAAAGCGTCCAACGGACATCGCTTCATCTTGGTAGCCATAGACTATTTCACCAAATGGGTTGAAGCAGCTTCATATGCAAACGTTACAAGACAAGTTGTCGTCAGGTTTATCAAGAATCACATCATCTGTCGCTATGGCATTCCTAGCAAGATAATCACTGACAATGGGTCAAATTTGAATAACAAAATGATGAAGGAGTTTTGTGAAGAATTCAAGATCGAACATCACAACTCATCTCCTTACAGACCAAAGATGAATGGAGCTGTAGAAGCAGCTAACAAAAACATCAAGAAAATCATTCAGAAGATGGTCATCACTTACAAAGATTGGCATGAAATGCTCCCGTATGCTCTTCATGGATACCGTACATCAGTACGTACTTCGACTGGAGCAACTCCTTTCTCCCTTGTATATGGCATGGAGGCAGTCCTACCTATAGAGGTTGAGATTCCATCAATGAGAGTTTTGATGGAGGCAAAATTAACAGAAGCCGAGTGGTGTCAAAGCAGATTCGATGAATTGAACTTAATCGAAGAAAAGCGCATGACAGCTTTATGCCACGGACAGCTATATCAACAAAGAATGAAGAAAGCTTTCGACAAAAAGGTTCGACCTCGCACAATTAAAGAAGGCGACCTTGTACTCAAAAAGATTCAATCTTTTCTCACAGATTCAAGAGGAAAATGGACTCCCAATTATGACGGCCCCTACGTGGTCAAGAGAGCTTTCTCAGGAGGAGCCTTAATACTCACGACTATGGATGGAGAAGAATTCACCCGTCCTATGAACGTCGACACAGTCAAGAAATACTTCGCCTAAATAATTAAAAGAACAGCTCGCTAAGTTGAAAACTCGCAAAGAGCGACTTAGGCAAAAAAGAGCGTCTCGGTGAATCGAAAACCCGAAAGGGCGATTCAGGCAAAAGTTAGAGACATAAAAAAATATATTAATCAATCCCGATAGACTTAAAACCCGAAAGGGGTAGTTTACGCAAAAGTTAGGGATATATGGCAAGTAACTGTGTTCAGGACAAACTTGATCATTCAAAATCCATAGCGGAGTATTCATCATCAGCAGGTCATCTTCTACGAAGCACGAATACAGTGCAACTCGGAGTGGAAGGGAAAGATAACGGTCGTCACGTTTCATCGTAGCCCTTTTCCCGAAAATTACCAATTTCCAACTTTGTAAATACTCCATGGAATCAAGCATTTGGCTGATTACCATTCCATATATAATAATTTGAGCCTTGTGCTTTTCCTTTGCAATCTAGTCTTATTCAGTTTCTTGGAATGCATTTTAAGTTTAAACAGTCATTTTCTTGAAACAAATGTTTTCATAAAAATAAAATGAATTTACTTGCAAAAACAAAGGTGAAATTTCTTTCTAAGGTTTACAAACAATAGGAAGAATGCAAATAGTTGCTCCGAGAACGGTTGAGACTCCGGGAACCAATATTTCCCCATGAGGTCGCATTGCAAACATCTCCCGATGACGGATCTTTACTTCAATTTATATTACTCATTTCGGACAGCGGACAACTGATAACCAGGTATTCCCAACAGAGTTCGAACTACAAGAAGAGGACATCTTCTGATCAACAAGAATTCAAGTCGTATCTTAGGATTTTCCATCCGCGACAATTCTATTCACATTCACTTTACATTTTATCATTGTCATAATATTCATGCATACATTACATCATAATTGCATAGCCGAATCAGGCTTTGATCCTGTGAATGCCTAAGTCATTGAGGCATGAACTCAAGTTTCCCCTGCAAGTTCCGGAGAAACTTTTTCCTTCGAAACAACAGTTCATACACAAGGATCTCACCAAGCAAGTCAACAGATGGTAGTCTCCCTCAAAGAGATAGTTTGTTCACTTTTGGAATTCCTCAGCCGAGAATCTCCTGCAGAGCGACATTCGACAGTCTTCTTCAGATAAGATAGTCTGCTTCACATTTTGGAATTCCCTACAGGTTTGGTATTTCCCCAGCAGGGTCAAGAGGTGCCACTTCCTGTCAAAGAAAAATTCAGAATTCCTCAGCAGATCGACAAATGATTCCCCAGCGGAGTCAGCGAATGATAGTCTTCGTCCAGAAGATAGTTCAGATTCCCCAACAAAGTCAGCAAATGGCAGTCTCTTTCATCAGAAGACAGTTTGCTCACTTTCTATCACAACAAAGTCAGCAAATGGCAGTCTCTTTCATCAGAAGACAGTTTGCTCACTTCTTATCATAACAAAGTCAGCAAATGGCAGTCTCTTTCATCAGAAGACAGTTTGCTCACTTCTTATCATAACAGGGTCGACAAATGGCAGTCTTTTCCCAAGAAAAGACAGTTTGTCTGTTAAATACTCAAGAGATCGACAAATGGCAGTTTCTTCGAACAGTTTGTCTGTTTCTGGGATGTTTAACTCCCCACAGAGTTGATGAATGGCAGTTTTCCTTTTAGGAAAACAGTTCGTTGATTCCCCAGGCATCAGTTGACGAATGGCAGTTTTCACCCCGAAAACAGTTCGTCCGCCTTCAAACAAAGTCATTAGCCCCTCAAAAGAGCGCGGGCCCATATGACAATCTTTCAAAGATGCCAAGTAAAAAGGGAAGATGGTGAAGTTTCTTTACAACCGTCAAATGGCATCTTATCTCCAAGCGCTGATAAGAAGTTTGACGAGGAAACAAACCTTTGAAGTTTCTCTACAGCCGTCAAATGGCATCTTACCTCCAAGCGCTGGTAAGAAGTTTGACGAGGAAACAAACCTTTGAAGTTTCTCTACAGCCGTCAAATGGCATCTTACCTCCAAGCGCTGGTAAGAAGTTTGACGAGGAAACAAACCTTTGAAGTTTCTCTACAGCCGTCAAATGGCATCTTACCTCCAAAGCGCTGGTAAGAAGTTTGACGAGGAAACAAACCTTTGAAGTTTCTCTACAGCCGTCAAATGGCATCTTACCTCCAAGCGCTGGTAAGAAGTTTGATGAGGAAACAAACCTTTGGAAATTTTCTCTTTATCTGAGATATTGTCCAAACGCAACTAAGACCAGTTTCGAGACATGGACATCCGGAACGAGAGGAGGTTGTTTACCTTTTTCTAAGTATCAACACTTAGTTAAAGAAGATGGATTGCGCATCCTACATTGCCATCCATTCTCCAGAATCCACATCAAGTATTTCTACAGGAGTTTGTCTCCTCATCCCCCGCCAAGTGCGACAACGGGATCAAATCATGCAAAGATTTTATCATCTCAGGAGCGCCCAAAATTCGGGCATTCTTTGATATTTAAGTCTCTTTTACGCAGGAGAGATCGAGATCTTAATCTCTCTCCCTCCAGATAAAAGAAACTTAAATAGGGGCATCTGTCATACCCTAATTTTTGACCCCCCTGAGATGACATATCTTCAGGATTTTCATCAAGTCAAAGCAAGTACCTAGAGCAGCCTGACATTCAATCGAGGGTGTTCAAAGACAAGAAAACTCAGGCAAAGGATCAATCAATAAAGGGATTAGTCTCTAATACAATCATAAGACTCAAAAGCCTCATTATTACACCTATGATTGATTAAGACACCCAGTCATCTAAGCACAGGATTACTCAGATCAACAGACTAGGGTTTGGAACCTATCAAGGACTAAAATCAGGGATCACCTTTGGGAAACCCTAAAAAGCCCCAAGAGACCATTCAAAGGCATTAATCATCTTCAAATAACTCTTATGACAAGATCCACTGGACATTACACCTCAATTCAAAGTCTACACTCATCATTGTCCTCTGGTCGACAATTAGGGTTTTGACCTAATTCACCAAGATAGTTGACTTTTAATCAGGGCATGAATCCAAAACTCAAGACATGATTCAAGAGTCTCTACTACCTCAATATAATCCATTTACATCATTCATTTGAGGATAAGATCTTGTTTCTACACAAAAGTCCAAAAATTCACTTTGTCAGGCAAAAGTCAACTGTATGGGATCACCTTTGACTTTTAAGGTTTTTGGTCAAAAAATGACTTTCAAAGATCAATATCATCAATATATGGATATTAAAGTCATTTGACCAAAGAAATTCATCAAGGAGCAAAAAGTCGGGAATTAGGGTTTTTGAAGGCATGGTGAGAACTCAAAATTTCACCTACACAACTCAAAAAACTTCCAACATGAAAGTTGTAGATCTTGCAAAATAAAACAACATCTTACAAAGGAAATTTTTTCAAAAGATCAATCATTTATGAAGTTTTGGAAATTTTGAAGTTTAGGTCATAAACACTTAGAAATTTTTCTAAGTGTTTTAACCTAGTTTTCATCCAACTTTGGGCTCATTTTTCACAAATTTCCCAAATGATTCTGAAGAAGACATAAACTAATGATTTAAAGTAGATGTTTAGGGCTTTCCAAATTGTGTTCAACCTTCTCCAAATTCAATTTGAGCTAAGAGTTATGCTTGTTCAAAGTTTGCCTCATGAAGTAAAATTATAGGTCATGGACACTTTTGGACTTTGCAAATTTTGTGCAAATAACCTCTCTTATGGATGCTACACGACCCATAACACATCTGAAACCATGCCATGCATTCATTTTCACCATGCCATAAGAATTGAAGAAGATTCTAAAAACAAGAACATGTGATTATGTAATGATTACATTTGTGAATTTATGGCAAATTGATGAATCACCCAAGGAATCTTCTCATCAACCAATTAGAGCTCACTTTGCATCTGAAATGTCCCCTAAGATCAGATAGAATCAATGGATAGGGGAAGCTAGCCCGAAAATGCATCATTGCATTTTGGAGATTCTTTGAATTTCTTCATGGCTAAGAAACCAAACTCACTACACTAAGCAAGCTCACCACAGCCAATTGATCTGCATCCATTTGCCTATAAATACAGAGGCATTCCTCATTCAAAAACACACCAAAGCAACCATATTCCTTGCTTTCTCTTTCTCTTCTCATGTTCATTGTTTTTCAAAGTTCTTTGGCAAGAAGAATCGATTTCTTCAAACCAGAGCTCATCTTTGGGAAGTGAACATTCTAACATCTCAAGGGAGGTCATTTGAGGTGATCCAAGCACCTGGATCACTTCTGTAAGTGGAGGAACACCATTGTTGCTCTCACTTTGGAGCACTTGCAGTTGGAGGACCACAGAACAATTCAGGAGTTTTCAAGCCAAGCCAATCATCCAGGCACACTCCTCAGGTCATAGTGAAGCTAACCAGATGGCTGCAGCTCATCTGTAACTCCAAATTCAACAACCTCCATGTTCACTTGAAGCTGAAATCGAGGGAGGTCCATAGAGCAATTCAGGAGGATTCAAGCTCCAATAAGCATTTAGTTAGCATCATTGAGTCTCAGGGAAGCTATTGAGATCATTCATTCAAGCCCAGGTGCTCTCTATCATCCTCACGACCTCCATTTTCAGAGGTAAGTTTCTGAACCTCACCTCTTTAATTTAAGCACTCTTTGTGATAAAACTCGATTCTATCTTGTTTAGCATCATCAGAGGATTGAAAACCCTCTATCATCTTTCATTTATTCATCCTGTTTGTCATTTAATTTCAAATTTAGGGTTCATGTGTTCTTAGAGTTTTCTGAGAAATTAGGTAGCTATAGTTCATATAAATAAATGTTAGTTACATATCTGGATTCGTGAGGAAATTTAGAACAAGATTGATGTTTACATCATGTCATTTAGTTGAGAAACCAGAGAGTTAGGATTTTGAAAATTCTTGAGCTCGAGGAAGAAGATGACTATGGCCATGGCGCGCAAAATTTGAATCTGGGGCCAAAGTTTATTTTATTTTGAATGGAAGTTGTTTTATAAACGACTAAATCGTTTCAGCCCAGTGGTAAAGAGTGTTTGTGTGTTGCGCGTGTCCAAAGTCTGGGGTTCGAATCCCCCTCGCCCCAGACTTTTTGATTCTTTTATTTTTCAATGATTTAGCACTTGTTTTGAAACATAACCAATTGAGTGAGAGTTATTATCACCAAGCGCGCGTTGGCTCAGTGGTGTTGTTTTGGGCTGGTGACTTCAAGGGCGTGGGTTCAAATCCTCCAAGGGCCAAAAACTATTTTTTAACACATAATTTCTTTTATTTTCTTCACAACTTCACATGAATAATTCACCTATCAAATTAAATCATTTTCACTTCATTTTTCACACACCTATTATTTAATATATCTATTTTATGAATAGTCAAAAAAATCATAAAAATATTATTTATTTCATGAATTTTAATTAGGTTCAAAATAGTATGTTTTTAAGTGTTTTCTTAAATACTTTAAATATATATTGTCACTTTATTTTAACCTAGTCACTTTGTAAATAATTTTATGATAAAACCCTAATTGTTTAGGTCTTAATTAGTTAAAAGTCTTTATTTTTACCTTAATTAAGTTGACTTTTGTCAATTTTCAAAACTGTTTTCAATCTCCGAATAAATCAAATGATTAGGGTTTTCAAACAACAAAACCTTGTATCATTCCAAATCATTTTTTTCAAATTGCTTTTACACCAGTACTGTAAAGTACTGGGCCTCTAATAGAGTGTAAGTCCCAAAAACCTTCTCTTCTTAGCTTGTTTTCAAAACTGTATTTTCAAAATCTTCTTTCTGTTTTCAAAACATTCTTCTGGTATTTGAAGGGCATTATTCCCGGTGAAACTCTTCAGATACCTATGTGACCTTTGTCCATCTTCACTTCTTCTGTTTTCAAAAACCATTAACTGTTTATCATATATATATTCAACTGTTATCAACAAAACAACCAATTACTGGTGAGGCTTTGTACATACTTCTCCAAAGGCCTCCACTCCATCCAGGTTAGGCTTTACAAGCTTTCAATTTACAGTCTTTATTTAAATTACTGTCAAATATAAACTGTGCATATATATTAGTTTAGAACTACGTTTGAGTATAAACCTTAGGACAGTTAAACTATATATATATATTATAGGAATATGACCTAGGATTGAGAATGTCTTCCCGGTGAAGGCTCTTTCCTAATTAGAGATCTGTAGTTCAAACCCCCAAGATGAATTATTCCCGGTGAAACATCTTGGCAAAAACCTTAGAATCCAAATAATAGGACACATCCACCCAAAGAGGAATTATTCCCGGTGAAACTTCTTACCCATTTGCTTAGAGCCAAAATAAGTTCAAAACTACATAGCTTTCTCTTGTGCTATAACAAGGACCCTCGATTAGCCTCCTCTTGGGCTTTGTAAAAGGACCCACAGGCTTCTTAAAAGCATTTCCAGCTTCCTCTTGAGCTTGTATACAAGGACCCATCAGACCATTTTCCAAAAACTTGGTATATCATATGCAATTTCGAGAAATATGTATCCCTTCTCCAAAAACATGGACTATCATATGCAATGTCTAGAACTTCTTTTCCTTCTCCAAAAAAATGGTCTATCATATTCAATTTCTCCAAATTTCCTTCCCTTCTCAAAAAATGTAGACTATCATATGCAATTACTGGAATTTCTTTCCCTTCTCCAAAAAAGGTTGATTATCATATGCAATTTTCAGGAATTCCTTTCCCTACTCCAAAAACGAGGACTATCATATGAAATTTACGGAATTTTTTCCCTTCTTGAAAAACGTGGACTATCATATACAATTTCAGGAAGTTCTTTCCTTTCTCCAAAAATGTGGTCTATCATATGCAATTTCTGGAATTTCTTTGGCTTTTCCAAAAACATAGACTATAATATGCAATTTCAAGAATTTGTTTCCCTTTTTCAAAAATTATGGTCTATCATATGCAATTTCTGAAATTTCTTTCCCTCCACCAAAAACGTGAACTATAATATGCAATTTTTGGATTTTGTTTCCCTTATCTAAAAACTTGGACTATCATGTGCAATTTCTAGAACTTCCTTCCCATCTTTTAAAAACGTGGACTAACATATGCAATTTCTGGAATTTCTTTCCCTTTTCCAAAAACATGGACTATCATATGCAATTTCTAGTCTTTCTTTCCCTTCTCCAAAAACGTGGTCTATCATATGCAATTTCTACAAATCTTTTTCCCTTCTCCAGAAACGTGGACTATCATATGCAATTTCTATAATTTCTTCCACTTATCCAAAAACATGGTCAAATATATGCAATTTCTACAAATTTCTTTCCCCTTCGTCAAAAACGTCAACTATCATATGCAATTTCTAGAATTTCTTTCTCTTTTCCAAAAACAATATCTATCATATGCAATTTCTAGAATTTCTTTCCCTTCACCAAAAACATGGTCTATCATAAGCAATTTCTACAAATTTCTTTCCATTCTCCAAAAATATGGGCTATCATATGCAATTTCAGGAACTCCATTCCCTTCTCCAAAAACATGGACTATCATATGCAATTTTTAGAATTTCTCACCATTTTCCAAAAACTTGGTATATCATATGCAATTTCTAGAAATATGTTTCCCTTCTCCAAAAACATGGACTATCATATGCAATTTCTAGAACTTCTTTTCCTTCTCCAAAAACGTGGTCTATCATATTCAATTTCTCCAAATTTCTTTCCCTTCTCCAAAAACGTGGACTATCATATGCAATTTCTATAATTTCTTTCACTTATCCAAAAACGTGGTCTAATATAAGCAATTTCTGCAAATTTCTTTCCCTTCTTCAAAAACATGGACTATCATATGCAATTTCTAGAATTACTTTCCCTATTCCAAAAACATGGACTATCATATGCAATTTATATAATTTCTTTCACTCTTCCAAAAACGTGGTCTATCATAAGCAATTTCTGCAAATTTCTTCCCCTTCTCCAAAAACGTGGACTATCATATGCATATTCAGAAATTCCTTTCCTTCTCCATAAACATGGACTATCATATGCAATTTTTAGAATTCCTACCCTTTTTCAAAAAATATGGTCTATCATATGCAATTTCTGAAATTTCTTTCCCTTCGCCAAAAACGTGAACTATCAAATGCAATTTTTTTTTTGTTTCCCTTTTCCAAAAACATGGACTAACATATGCAATTTCAGGAATTTCTTTCCCTTTTCCAAAAACGTGGACTATCATATGCAATTTCTAGACTTTATTTCCCTTCTCACAAAACGTGGTCTATCATATGCAATTTCTGCAAATCTTTTTCCCTTTTCCAAAAACGTGGACTATCATATGCAATTTCTATAATTTCTTTCACTTATCCAAAAACTTGGTCTAATATATGCAGTTTATGCAAATTTCTTTCCCCTTCTTCAAAAGCGTCAACTAGCATATGCAATTTCTAGAATTTCTTTCCCTTTTCCAAAAACGATGTCTATCATATGCAATTTCTAGAATTTCTTTCCCTTCTTCAAAAATATGGTCTATCATAAGCAATTTCTGTAAATTTCTTTCCCTTCTCAAAAAACGTGGGCTATCATATGCAATTTCAGGAACTCCATTCCCTTCTCCAAAAATATGGACTATCATATGCAATTTTTAGAATTTCTCACCATTTTCCAAAAAATGGGTATATCATATGCAATTTCGAGAAATATGTCTCCCTTCTCAAAAAACATGGACTATCATATGCAATTTCTAGAACTTCTTTTCCTTCTCCAAAAACGTGGTCTATCATATTCAATTCCTCCAAATTTCTTTCCCTTCTCCAAAAACGTGGACTATCATATGCAATTTATATAATTTCTTTCACTTATCCAAAAACGTGGTCTAATGTAAGCAATTTCTGCAAATTTCTTTCCCTTCTTCAAAAACATGGACTATCATATGCAATTTCTAGAATTACTTTCCCTATTCCAAAAACATGGACTATCATATGCAATTTATATAATTTCTTTCACTTCTCCAAAAACGTGGTCTATCATAAGCAATTTCAGCAAATTTCTTCCCCTTCTCCAAAAACATGGACTATCATATGCAATTTCAGGAATTCCTTTCCTTCTCCATAAACATGGACTATCATATGCAATTTTTAGAATTTCTACCCTTTTTCAAAAAATATGGTCTATCATATGCAATTTCTGAAATTTCTTTCCCTTCGCCAAAAACGTGAACTATCATATGCAATTTTTTGATTTTGTTTCCCTTTTCCAAAAACGTGGACAAACATATGCAATTTCAGGAATTTCTTTCCCTTTTCCAAAAACGTGGACTATCATATGCAATTTCTAGACTTTATTTCCCTTCTCACAAAACGTGGTCTATCATATGCAATTTCTGCAAATCTTTTTCCCTTTTCCAAAAACGTGGACTATCATATGCAATTTCTATAATTTCTTTCACTTAACCAAAAACTTGGTCTAATATATGCAGTTTATGCAAATTTCTTTCCCCTTCTTCAAAAGCGTCAACTAGCATATGCAATTTCTAGAATTTCTTTCCCTTTTCCAAAAACGATGTCTATCATATGCAATTTCTAGAATTTCTTTCCCTTCTTCAAAAATATGGTCTATCATAAGCAATTTCTATCCCTTCTCAAAAAACATGGGCTATCATATGCAATTTCAGGAACTTCATTCCCTTCTCCAAAAATATGGACTATCATATGCAATTTTTAGAATTTCTTACCCTTTTCAAAAAACTTGGTATATCATATGCAATTTCTCGAAATATGTTTCCCTTCTCCAAAAACATGGACTATCATATGCAATTTCTAGAACTTCTTTTCCTTCTCCAAAAATGTGGTCTATCATATGCAATTTCTCCAAATTTCTTTCCCTTCTCAAAAAATGTGGACTATCATATGCAATTACTGGAATTTCTTTCCCTTCTCCAAAAAACGTTTACTATCATATGCAATTTTTCAGGAATTCCTTTCCCTTCTCCAAAAACAAGGACTATCATATGAAATTTATGGAATTTTTTCCCTTCTTGAAAAACGTGGACTATCGTATGCAATTTCAGGAAGTTCTTTCCTTTCTCCAAAAAGGTAGTCTTTGATTTGCAATTTCAGGAGTTTCTTTCGCTTTTCCAAAAACATAGACTATCATATGCAATTTCAAAGATTTGTTTCCCTTTTTCAAAAAATATGGTCTATCATATGCAATTTTTGGATTTTGTTTCCCTTTTCCAAAAACGTGGACTATCATATGCAATATCTAGAATTTCCATCCCATCTTTAAAAAACATGGACTGTCATATGTAATTTATGGAATTTCTTTCCCTTTTCCAAAAACGTGGACTATCTTATGCAATTTCTGGACTTTCTTTCCCATCTCCAAAAATGTGGTCTATCATATGTAATTTCTCCAAATTTCTCTTCTTTCTCCAAAAATGTGGACTATCATATGCAATTTCTATAATTTCTTTCACTTATCCAAAAAGGTGGTCTAATATAAGCAATTTCCGCAAATTTCTTTTCCTTCTTCAAAAACATGGACTATCATATGCAATTTCTAGAATTACTTTCCCTATTCCGAAAACATGGTCTATCATATGCAATTTCTAGAATTTCTTTCACTTCTCCAAAAACATGGTCTATCATAAGCAATTTCTGTAAATTTCTTTCCCTTTTCCAGAAACGTAGACTATCATATGCAATTTCAGGAATTCCTTTCCCTTCTCCAAAAACATGGACTATCTATCATATGCAGTTTCTAGAATTTCTTTCCCTTTTTAAAAAAATGTGGTCTATCATATGCAATTTCTGAAATTTCTTTCCCTTCGCCAAAAACGTGAACTATCATATGCAATTTTTGGATTTTGTTTCCCTTTTCCAAAAACGTGGACTATAATATGCAATTTCTACAATTTCCTTCCCATCTTTAAAAAACGTGGACTAACATATGCAATTTCTGGAATTTCTTTCCCTTTTCCAAAAACGTGGACTATCATATACAATTTCTAAACTTTCTTTCCCTTCTCCAAAAATGTGGTTTATCATATGCAGTTTCTGCAAATCTCATTCACTTCTCCAAAAACGTGGACTATCATATGAAATTTATATAATTTGTTTCACTTATCCAAAAACGTGGTCTAATATATGCATTTTCTGAAAATCTCTTTCCCTTATTCAAAAATGTGGAGTATCATATGCAATTTCTAGAATTTCAGTCCGTTTTCCAAAAACACGGTCTATCATATGCAATTTCTAGAATTTTTTTCACTACTCCAAAAACGTGGTCTAACATAAGCAGTTTCTGCAAATTTCTTTCCCTTCTCCAAAAACGTGGACTATCATATGCAATTTCAGGAATTCCTTTCCTTCTCCATAAACATGGACTATCATATGCAATTTCTAGAATTTATACCATTTTTCAAAAAATATGGTCTATCATATGCATTTTCTGAAATTTCTTTCCCTTCGACAAAAACGTGAACTATCATATGCAATTTTTGGATTTTGTTTCCCTTTTCAAAAAACGTGGACTATCATATGCTATTTCTAGAATTTCCATCCCATTTTGAAAAAACATGGACTGTCATATGTAATTTATGGACTATCATATGCAATTTCTAGAATTACTTTCCCTATTCCGAAAACATGGTCTATCATATGCAATTTCTAGAATTTCTTTCACTTCTCCAAAAACGTGGTCTATCATAAGCAATTTTTACAAATTTCTTTCCCTTCTCCAGAAACGTGGACTATCAAATGCAATTTCAGGAATTCCTTTCCCTTCTCCAAAAACATGGACTAGCATATGCAGTTTCTAGAATTTCTTTCCCTTTTTCAAAAAATGTGGTCTATCTTATGCAATTTCTGAAATTTCTTTTCCTTCGCCAAAAACGTGAACTATCATATGTAATTTTTGGATTTTGTTTCCCTTTTCCAAAAACGTGGACTATAATATGCAATTTCTAGAATTTCCTTCCCATCTTTAAAAAACGTGGACTATCATATACAATTTCTAGACTTTTTTTCCCTTCCCCAAAAATGTGGTTTATCATATGCAATTTCTGCAAATCTCGTTCACTTCTCCAAAAACGTGGACTATCATATGAAATTTATATAATTTCTTTCACTTATCCAAAAACGTGGTCTAATATATGCAATTTCTGCAAATCTAATTCCCTTCTTTTAAAACGTGGACTATCATATGCAATTTCTAGAATTTCATTCCGTTTTCCAAAAACATGGTCTATCATATGCAATTTCTAGAATTTTTTCACTACTCCAAAAACATGGTCTAACATAAGCAATTTCTGCTAATTTCTTTCCCTTCTCCAAAAATGTGGACTATCATATGCAATTTCTTGAATTCCTTTCCTTCTCCATAAACATGGACTATCATATGCAATTTCTAGAATTTCTCCCCTTTTCAAAAAATATGGTCTATAATATGCATTTTCTAAAATTTCTTTCCCTTCGCCAAAAACGTGAACTATCATATGCAATTTTTGGATTTTGTTTACCTTTTCCAAAAACGTGGACTATCATATGCAATTTCTAGAATTTCCATCCCATCTTTAAAAAACATGGACTGTCATATGTAATTTATGGAATTTCTTTCCCATATCCAAAAGCGGGGACTAACATATGCAATTTCTAGTCTTTCTTTCCCTTCTCCAAAAACGTGGTCTATCATATGCAATTTCTGCAAATCTTTTTCCCTTCTTCAAAAACGTGGACTATCATATACAATTTCTATAATTTCTTCCACTTATCAAAAAACGTGGTCTAATATATGCAATTTCTGCAAATTTCTTTCCCCTTCTTCAAAAACGTCAACTATCATATGCAATTTCTAGAATTTCTTTCCCTTTTCCAAAAACAATATCTATCATATGCAATTTCTAGAATTTCTTTCCCTTCACCAAAAACATGGTCTATCATAAGCAATTTTTGCAAATTTCTTTCCATTCTCCAAAAACAAGGGCTATAATATGTAATTTCAGGAACTTCATTCCCTTCTCCAAAAACATGGACTATCATATGCAATTTTTAGAATTTCTCACCTTTTTCCAAAAACTTGGTAAATCATATGCAATTTCTAGAAATATGTTTCCCTTCTCCAAAAACATGGACTATCATATGCAATTTCTAGAACTTCTTTTCCTTCTCCAAAAACGTGGTCTATCATAAGCAATTTCTCCAAATTTCTTTCCCTTCTCAAAAAACATGGACTATCGTATGCAATTTCTATAATTTCTTTCACTTATCCAAAAACGTGGTCTAATATAAGCAATTTCTGCAAATTTCTTTCCTTTCTTCAAAAACATGGACTATCATATGCAATTTCTAGAATTACCTTCCCTATTCCAAAAACATGGACTATCATATGCAATTTATATAATTTCTTTCACTTCTCCAAAAACGTGGTCTATCATAAGCAATTTCTGCAAATTTCTTCCCCTTCTCCAAAAATGTGGACTATCATATGCAATTTCAGGAATTCCTTTCCTTCTCCATAAACATGGACTATCATATG
Organism: Vicia villosa; assembly: GCF_029867415.1. Classification (NCBI taxonomy): domain Eukaryota; kingdom Viridiplantae; phylum Streptophyta; class Magnoliopsida; order Fabales; family Fabaceae; genus Vicia; species Vicia villosa. The sequence goes on along the minus strand of NC_081183.1, from coordinate 723,537 downwards.
CAATTTCTAGAATTTCTACCCTTTTTCAAAAAATATGGTCTATCATATGCAATTTCTGAAATTTCTTTCCCTTCGCCAAAAACGTGAACTATCATATGCAATTTTTTTATTTTGTTTCCCTTTTCCAAAAACGTGGACTATCATATTTCTAGAATTTCCTTCCCATCTTTAAAAAACGTGGACTAACATATGCAATTTCTGGAATTTCTTTCCCTTTTCCAAAAACGTGGACTATCATATGCAATTTCTAAACTTTATTTCCCTTCTCACAAAACGTGGTCTATCATATGCAATTTCTGCAAATCTTTTTCCCTTTTCCAAAAACATGGACTATCATATGCAATTTCTATAATTTCTTTCACTTATCCAAAAACGTGGTCTAATATATGCAGTTTCTGCAAATTTCTTTCCCCTTCTTCAAAAGCGTCAACTAGCATATGCAATTTCTAGAATTTCTTTCCCTTTTCCAAAAACGATGTCTATCATATGCAATTTCTAGAATTTCTTTCCCTTCTTCAAAAATATGGTCTATCATAAGCAATTTTTGTAAATTTCTATCCCTTCTCAAAAAACGTGGGCTATCATATGCAATTTCAGGAACTCCATTCCCTTCTCCAAAAATATGGACTATCATATGCAATTTTTAGAATTTCTCACCCTTTTCAAAAAACTTGGTATATCATATGCAATTTCTCGAAATATGTTTCCCTTCTTCAAAAACATGGACTATCATATGAAATTTCTAGAACTTCTTTTCCTTCTCCAAAAACGTGGTCTATCATATGTAATTTCTCCAAATTTCTTTCCCTTCTCAAAAAATTTGGACTATCATATGCAATTACTGGAATTTCTTTCCCTTTTCAAAAAAACGTTTACTATCATATGCAATTTTTCAGGAATTCCTATCCCTTCTCCAAAAACAAGGACTATCATATGAAATTTATGGAATTTTTTCCTTTCTTGAAAAACGTGGACTATCGTATGCAATTTCAGGAAGTTCTTTCCATTCTCCAAAAATGTAGTCTATCATATGCAATTTCTGGAATTTCTTTCGCTTTTCCAAAAACATAGACTATAATATGCAATTTCAAGAATTTGTTTCCCTTTTTCCAAAAATATGGTCTATCATATTCAATTTTTGGATTTCGTTTCCCTTTCCCAAAAACGTGGACTATCATATGCAATTTATAGAATTTTCTTCCCATCTTTAAAAAACATGGACTGTCATATGATAATTTATGGAATTTCTTTCCCTTCTCTAAAAACGTGGACTATCTTATGCAACTTCTGGACTTTCTTTCCCTTCTCCAAAAACGTGGTCTATCATATGTAATTACTCCAAATTTCTCTCCCTTCTCTAAAAACGTGGACTATCATATGCAATTTCTATAATTTCTTTCACTTATCCAAAAACGTGGTCTAATATAAGCAATTTCTGCAAATTTCTTTCCCTTCTTCAAAAACATGGACTATCATATGCAATTTCTTGAATTACTTTCCCTATTCCGAAAACATGGTCTATCATATGCAATTTCTAGAATTTCTTTCACTTCTCCAAAAACGTGGTCTATCATAAGCAATTTCTGCAAATTTCTTTCCCTTTTCCAGAAACGTGGACTATCATATGCAATTTCTAGAATTACTTTCCCTATTCCAAAAACATGGTCTATCATATGAAGTTTCTAGAATTTCTTTCCCTTTTTCCAAAAATGTGGTTTATCATAAGCAATTTCTGCAAATTTCTTTCCCTTCTCCAGAAACGTAGACTATCATATGCAATTTCAGGAATTCCTTTCCCTTTTCCAAAAACATGGACTATAATATGCAATTTCTAGAATTTCCTTCCCATCTTAAGAAAATGTGGACTAACATATGCAATTTCTGGAATTTCTTTCCCTTTTCCAAAAACGTGGACTATCATATACAATTTCTAGACTTTCTTTCCCTTCTCCAAAAATGTGGTTTATCATATGCAATTTCTGCAAATCTCGTTCACTTCTCCAAAAACGTGGACTATCATATGAAATTTATATAATTTCTTTCACTTATCCAAAAACGTGGTCTAATATATGCAATTTCTGCAAATCTCTTTCCCTTCTTCAAAAACGTGGACTATCATATGCAATTTCTAGAATTTCATTCCGTTTTCCAAAAACATGGTCTATCATATGCAATTTCGAGAATTTTTTTCACTACTCCAAAAACATGGTCTAACATAAGCAATTTCTGCTAATTTCTTTCCCTTCTCCAAAAACGTGGACTATCATATGCAATTTTAGGAATTCCTTTCCTTCTCCATAAACATGGACTATCATATGCAATTTCTAGAATTTCTACCCTTTTTCAAAAAATAAGGTCTATAATATGCATTTTCTGAAATTTCTTTCCCTTCGCCAAAAACGTGAACTATCATATGCCATTTTTGGATTTTGTTTCCCTTTTCCAAAAACGTGGACTATCATATGCAATTTCTAGAACTTCCATCCCATCTTTAAAAAACATGGACTGTCATATGTAATTTATGGAATTTCTTTCCCTTATCCAAAAACGTGGACTATCTTATGCAGTTTCTTGACTTTCTTTCCCATCTCCAAAAACGTGGTCTATCATATTCAATTTCACCAAATTTTTCTCCCTTCTCCAAAAACGTGGACTATCATATGCAATTTCTATAATTTCTTTCACTTATCCAAAAACGTGGTCTAATATAAGCAATTTCTGCAAATTTCTTTCCCTTCTTCAAAAGCATGGACTATCATATGCAATTTCTAGAATTACTTTCCATATTCCAAAAACATGGTCTATCATATGCAATTTCTAGAATTTCTTTCACTTCTCCAAAAATGTGGTTTATCATAAGCAATTTCTGTAAATTTCTTTCCCTTCTCCAGAAACGTAGACTATCATATGCAATTTCAGGAATTCCTTTCCCTTCTCCAAAAACATGGACTATCATATGCAGTTTCTAGAATTTCTTTCCCTTTTTCAAAAATTATAGTCTATCATATGCAATTTCTGAAATTTCTTTTACTTCGCCAAAAACGTGAACGGTATGCAATTTTTGGATTTTGTTTCCCTTTTCCAAAAACGTGGACTATCATATGCAATTTCTTGAATTTCCTTTCCATCTTTAAAAAACATGGACTAACATATGCAATTTCTGGAATTTCTTTCCCTTTTCCAAAAACATTGACTATCATATACAATTTCTAAACTTTTTTTCCCTTCTCCAAAAACGTGGTTTATCATATGCAATTTCTGCAAATCTCTTTCACTTCTCCAAAACGTGGACTATCATTTGAAATTTATATAATTTCCTTCACTTATCCAAATAGGTGGTCTAATATATGCAAATTCTTCAAATCTCTTTCCCTTCTTCAAAAACGTGGACTATCATATGCAATTTCTAGAATTTCATTCCGTTTTCCAAAAACATGGTCAATCATATGCAACTTCTAGAATTTTTTTCACTTCTCCAAAAACGTGGTCTATCATAAGCAATTTCTGCAACTTTCTTTCCCTTCTCCAAATACATGGACAAACATATGCAATTTCAAGAATTCCTTTCTTTCTCAATAAACATGGACTATCATATGCAATTTCTAGAATTTCTACCCTTTTTCAAAAAATATGGTCTATCATATGCATTTTCTGAAATTTCTTTCCCTTCGCCAAAAACGTGAACTATCATATGCAATTTTTGGATTTTGTTTCCCTTTTCAAAAAACGTGGACTATCATATGCAATTTATAGAATTTCCATCCCATCTTTAAAAAACATGGACTATCATATGTAATTAATGGAATTTCTTTTCCTTTTCCAAAAACGTGGACTGTCATATGCAATTTCTAGACTTTCTTTCCCTTCTCCAAAAACGTGGTCTATCATATTCAGTTTCTCCAAACTTCTTTCCCTTCTCCAAAAACGTGCACTATCATATGCAATTTCTATAATTTCTTTAACTTATCCGAAAACGTGGTCTAATATATGCATTTTCATCAAATTTGTTTCCTTTCTTCAAAAACATGGACATATGCAATTTCTAGAATTACTTGCCCTATTCCAAAAACATGGTCTATCATATGCAATTTCCAGATTTTCTTTCACTTCTCGAAAAACGTGGTCTATCATAAGCAATTTCTGCATATTTCTTTCTCATCTCTAGAAACGTGGACTATCATATGCAATTTCGGGAATTCCTTTCCCTTCTACAAAAACATGGACTATGATATGCAATTTGTAGAATTTCTTTCCCTTTTTCAAAAACTATGGTCTATCATATGCAATTTCTGAAATTTCCTTCCCTTCGCCAAAAACGTGAACTATCATATGCAACTTTTGGATTTTGTTTCCCTTTTCAAAAAATGTGGACTATCATATGCAATTTCTAGAATTTCCTTCCCATCTTTAAAAAACGTGGACTAACATATGCAATTTCTGGAATTTCTTTCCCTTTTCCAAAAACGTGGACTATCAAATGCAATTTCTAGACTTTCTTTCCCTTCTCCAAAAACATGGTCCATCATATGCAATTTCTGCAAATCTTTTTCCCTTCTCCAAAAACGTGGACTATCATATGCAATTTCTATAATTTCTTTCACTTATCCAAAAACATGGTCTAATATATGCAGTTTCTGCAAATTCTTTCTCTTCTTCAAAAACGTGGACTATCATATGCAATTTCTAGAATTTATTTCCCTTTTCCAAAAACATCGTTTATCATATGCAATCTCTAGAATTTTTTCACTTCTCCAAAAATGTGGTCAATCATAAGCAATTTCTGCAAATTTCTTTCCCTTGTCCAAAAACTTGGACTATCATATGCAATTTCAGGAATTTCTTTCCCTTCTCCAAAAATATGGACTATCATATGCAATTTCTAGAATTTCTATCCCTTTTTCAAAAAATATGGTCTATCATATGCAATTTCTGAAATTTCTTTCCCTTCGCCAAAATAGTGAACTATCATATGCAATTTTTGGATTTTGTTTCCAAAAACGTGGACTATCATATGCGATTTCTAGAATTTCCTTCCCATGTTTAAAAAACGTGGACTAACACATGCGATTTCTGGAATTTCTTTCCCTTTTCCAAAAACGTGGACTATCATATGCAATATCTAGACTTTTTTTCCTTTCTCCAAAAACGTGGTCTATCATATGCAATTTCTGCAAATCTTTTTCCCTTCTCCAAAATCGTGGACTATCATATGCAATTTCTATAATTTCTTTCACTTATCCAAAAACATGGTCTAACATATGCAATTTCTGCCAATTTCTTTCCCCTTCTTCAAAAACGTCAACTATCATATGCAATTTCTAGAATTTCTTTCCCTTTTCCAAAAACGATGTCTATCATATAGAATTTCTAGAATTTCTTTCCCTTCTCACAAAACGTGGTCTATCATAGGCAATTTTTGCAAATTTCTTTCCATTCTCCAAAAACAAGGGCTATAATATGTAATTTCATGAACTTCATTCCCTTCTCCAAAAACATGGACTATCATATGCAATTTTTAGAATTTCTCACCTTTTTCCAAAAACTTGGTAAATCATATGCAATTTCTAGAAATATGTTTCCCTTCTCCAAAAACATGGACTATCATATGCAATTTCTAGAACTTCTTTTCCTTCTCCAAAAACGTGGTCTATCATATGCAATTTCTCCAAATTTCTTTCCCTTCTCAAAAAATGTGGGCAATCATATGCAATTACTGGAATTTCTTTCCCTTCTTCAAAAAGCATTGACTATCATATGCAATTTTCAGGAATTCCTTTCCCTTCTCCAAAAACGGGGACTATCATATGAAATTTATGGAATTTCTCACCATTTTCCAAAAACTTGGTATATCATATGCAATTTCTAGAAATATGTTTCCCTTCTCCAAAAACATGGACTATCATATGCAATTTCTAGAACTTCTTTTCCTTCTCTAAAAACGTGGTCTATCATATTCAATTTCTCCAAATTTCTTTCCCTTCTCAAAAAATGTAGACTAATATGCAATTACTGGAATTTCTTTCCCTTCTCCAAAAAAGGTTAACTATCATATGTAATTTTCAGGAATTCCTTTCCCTTCTCAAAAAACGAGGACTATCATATGAAATTTACGGAATTTTTTCCCTTCTTGAAAAACGTGGACTATCATATACAATTTCAGGAAGTTCTTTCCTTTCTCCAAAAACGTGGTTTAACATATGCAATTTCTTCAAATCTCTTTCATTTCTCCAAAAACGTGGACTATCATATGCAATTTATATAATTTCTTTCACTTATCCAAAAACGTGGTCTAATATATGCAATTTCTGCAAATCTCTTTCCCTTCTTCAAAAACATGGACTATCATATGCAATTTCTAGAATTTCATTCCCTTTTCCAAAAACATGGTCTATCATATACAATTTCAAGAATTTTTTTCACTTCTCCAAAAACGTGGTCTATCATAAGCAATTTTTGCAAATTTCTTTCCCTTCTCCAAAAACGTGGACTATCATATGCAATTGCAGGAATTCCTTTCCTTCTCCATAAACATGGACTATCATATGCACTTTCTAGAATTTCTACCCTTTTTCAAAAAATATGGTCTATCATATGCAATTTCTGAAATTTCTTTCCCTTCGACAAAAACGTGAATTATCATATGCATATTTTTGATTTTGTTTCCCTTTTCCAAAATCGTGGACTATCATATTTCTAGAATTTCATTCCCATCTTTAAAAAACGTGGACTAACATATGCAATTTCTGGAATTTCTTTCCCTTTTCCAAAAACGTGGACTATCATATGCAATTTCTAGACTTTCTTTCCCTTCTCACACAACATGGTCTATCATATGCAATTTCTGCAAATCTTTTTCCCTTTTCCAAAAACGTGGACTATCATATGCAATTTCTATAATTTCTTTCACTTATCCAAAAACATGGTCTAATATATGCAATTTCTGCAAATCTCTTTCCCCTTATTCAAAAGCGTCAACTAGCATATGCAATTTCTAGAATTTCTTTCCCTTTTCCAAAAACGACGTCTATCATATGCAATTTCTAGAATTTCATTCTCTTCTTCAAAAATATGGTCTATCATAAGCAATTTCTGTAAATTTCTATCCCTTCTCACAAAACGTGGGCTATCATATGCAATTTCAGGAACTCCATTCCTTTCTCCAAAAATATGGACTATCATATGCAATTTTTAGAATTTCTCACCCTTTTCAAAAAACTTGGTATATCATATGCAATTTCTCGAAATATGTTTCCCTTCTCCAAAAACATGGACTATCATATGCAATTTCTAGAACTTCTTTTCCTTCTCCAAAAACGTGGTCTATCATATGCAATTTCTCCAAATTTCTTTCCCCTCTCAAAAAATGTGGACTATCATATGCAATTACTGGAATTTCTTTCCCTTCTCCAAAAAAACATTTACTATCATATGCAATTTTTCAGGAACTCCTTTCCCTTCTCCAAAAACAAGGACTATCATATGGAATTTATGGAATTTTTTTCCCTTCTTGAAAAACGTGGACTATCGTATGCATATTCAGGAAGTTCTTTCCTTTCTCCAAAAATGTAGTCTATCATATGCAATTTCTGGAATTTATTTCGCTTTTCCAAAAACATAGACTGTCATATGCAATTTCAAGAATTTGTTTCCCTTTTTCAAAAAATATGGTCTATCATATGCAATTTTTGGAATTTGTTTCCCTTTTCCAAAAACGTGGACTATCATATGCAATTTCTAGAATTTCCATCCCATCTTTAAAAAACATGGACTGTCATATATAATTTATGGAATTTCTTTCCCTTTTCCAAAAACGTGGACTATCTTATGCAATTTCTTGACTTTCTTTCCTTTCTCCAAAAACGTGGTCTATCATATGCAATTTCTCCAAATTTCTCTCCCTTCTCCAAAAACGTGGACTATCATATGCAATTTTTATAATTTTTTCACTTATCCAAAAACGTGGTCTAATATAAGCAATTTCTGCAAATTTCTTTCCCTTCTTCAAAAACATGGACTATCATATGCAATTTCTAGAATTACTTTCCCTATTCCAAAAACATGGTGTATCATATGCAATTTCTAGAATTTCTTTCACTTCTCCAAAAACGTGGTCTATCATAAGCAATTTATGCAAATTTCTTTCCCTTCTCCAGAAACGTAGACTATCATATGCAATTTCAGGAATTCCTTTCCCTTCTCCAAAAACATGGACTATCACATGCAGTTTCTAGAATTTCTTTCCCTTTTTCAAAAAATATGGTCTATCATATGCAATTTCTGAAATTTCTTTTCCTTCGCCAAAAACGTGGACTATAATATGCAATTTATAGAATTTCCTTCCCATCTTTAAAAAACGAGGACAAACATATGCAATTTCTGGAATTTTTTCCCTTTTCCAAAAACGTGGACTATCATATACAATTTCTAGACTTTTTTTCCCTTCTCCAAAAACGTGGTTTATCATATGCAATTTCTGCAAATCTCTTTCACTTCTCCAAAAACGTGGACTATCATATGAAATTTATATAATTTCTTTCACTTATCCAAAAACGTGGTCTAATCTATGCAATTTCTGCAAATCTCTTTCCCTTTTTCAAAAACATGGACTATGATATGCAATTTCTAGAATTTCATTCCGTTTTCGAAAAACATGGTCTATCATATGCAATTTCTAGAATTTTTTTCACTTCTCCATAAACATGGACTATCATATGCAATTTCAAGAATTTCTACCCTTTTTCAAAAAATATGGTCTATCATATGCATTTTCTGAAATTACTTTCCCTTCGCCAAAAACGTGAACTATCATATGCAATTTTTGGATTTTGTTTCCCTTTTCAAAAAACATGGACTATCATATGCAATTTCTAGAATTTCCATTCCATCTTTAAAAAACATGGACTGTCATATGTAATTTATGAAATTTCTTTCCCTTTTCCAAAAACGTGGACTATCTTATGCAATTTCTTGACTTTCTTTCCCTTCTCCAAAAACGTGGTCTATCATATGCAATTTCTCCAAATTTCTCTCCCTTCTCCAAAAACGTGGACCATCATATGCAATTTCTATATTTTCTTTCACTTATCCAAAAACGTGGTCTAATATATGCATTTTCTTCAAATTTGTTTCCCTTCTTCAAAAAATTGGACTATCATATGCAATTTCTAGAGTTACTTGCCCTATTCCAAAAACATGGTCTATCATATGCAATTTCCAGAATTTCTTTCACTTCTCGAAAAACGTGGTCTATCATAAGCAATTTCTGCAAATTTCTTTCTCATCTCCAGAAATGTGTACTATCATATGCAATTTCAGGAATTCCTTTCCCTTCTACAAAAACATGGACTATCATATGCAATTTCTAGAATTTCTTTCCCTTTTTCAAAAAATATGGTCTATCATATGAAATTTCTGAAATTTCTTTTCCTTCGCCAAAAATGTGAACTATCATATGCAACTTTTTGATTTTGTTTCCCTCTTCAAAAAACGTGGACTATCATCTGAAATTTATATAATTTCTTTCACTTATTCAAAAAGGTGGTCTAATATATGCAATTTCTGCAAATCTCTTTCCCTTCTTCAAAAACGTGGACTATCATATGCAATTTCTAGAATTTCATTCCGTTTTCCAAAAACATGTTTAATCATATGCAACTTCTAGAATTTTTTTCACTTCTCCAAAAACGTGGTCTATCATAAGCAATTTCTGCAAATTTCTTTCCCTTCTCCAAATACATGGACTATCATATGCAATTTCAGGAATTCCTTTCTTTCTCAATAAACATGGACTATCATATGCAATTTCTATAATTTCTACCCTTTTTCAAAAAATATGGTCTATCATATGCATTTTCTGAAATTTCTTTCCCTTCGCCAAAAACGTGAACTATCATATGCAATTTTTGGATTTTGTTTCCCTTTTCAAAAAACGTGGACTATCATATGCAATTTCTAGAATTTCCATCCCATCTTTAAAAAACATGGACTATCATATGTAATTAATGGAATTTCTTTTCCTTTTCCAAAAACGTGGACTCTCATATGCAATTTCTAGACTTTCTTTCCCTTCTCCAAAAACGTGGTCAATCATATTCAGTTTCTCCAAATTTCTTTCCCTTATCCAAAAACGTGGACTATCTTATGCAATTTCTATAATTTCTTTCACTTATCTGAAAACGTGGTCTAATATATGCATTTTCTTCAAATTTGTTTCCCTTCTTCAAAAACATGGACATATGCAATTTCTAGAATTACTTGCCCTATTCCAAAAACATGGTCTATCAAATGCAATTTCCAGAATTTCTTTCACTTCTCGAAAAACGTGGTCTATCATAAGCAATTTCTGCAAATTTCTTTCTCATCTCCAGAAACGTGGACTATCATATGCAATTTCAGGAATTCCTTTCCCTTCTACAAAAACATGGAATATCATAAGCAATTTCTAGAATTTCTTTCCCTTTTTCAAAAACTATGGTCTATCACATGCAATTTTTGAAATTTCCTTTCCTTCGCCAAAAACTTGAATTATCATATGCAACTTTTGGATTTTGTTTCCCTTTTCAAAAAATGTGGACTATCATATGCAATTTCTAGAATTTCCTTCCCATCTTTAAAAAACGTGGACTAACATATGCAATTTCTTGAATTTCTTTCCCTTTTCCAAAAACGTGGACTATCAAATGCAATTTCTAGACTTTCTTTCTCTTCTCCAAAAACATGGTCTATCATATGCAATTTCTGCAAATCTTTTTCCCTTCTCCAAAAACGTGGACTACCATATGCAATTTCTATAATTTCTTTCACTTATCCAAAAACATGGTCTAATATATGCAGTTTCTGCAAATTCTTTCCCTTCTTCAAAAAGGTGGACTATCATATGCAATTTCTAGAATTTATTTCCCTTTTCCAAAAACATCGTTTATCATATGCAATCTCTAGAATTTTTTCACTTCTCCAAAAATGTGGTCAATCATAAGCAATTTCTGCAAATTTCTTTCCCTTGTCCAAAAACTTGGACTATCATATGCAATTTCAGGAATTTCTTTCCTTTCTCCAAGAACGTGGACAATCATAAGGAATTTCTTGAATTTATGTCCCTTTTCCAAAAACGTGGTCTATCATATGCAATTTCTAGAATTCCCTTCCCTTCTCCAAAAACATGAATTATCATATAAAATTTCTAGAATTTCGCACCCTTTTACAAAAACTCGGTCTATCATATGCAATTTTAAGAAATATCTTTCCCTTCTCAAAAACGTGAACTATCATATGCAATTTCTAGAACTCTTTTCCCTTTTCCAGAAACATGGTCTACATTTGCAGTTTCTGCAATTTCTTTCCCGTCTCCAAAAAATGTTGACTATCATATGCAATTATCAGGAATTCCTTTCCCTTCTCCAAAAATGAGGACCATGATATGCAATTTATCAAATTTTCTCCCTTCTTGAAAAACGTGGACTATCATATGCAATTTCAGGAAGTTCTTTCATTTCTCCAAAGACGTGGTCTATCATATGCAATTTCTGGAAATTTCTTTTCCTTCTCCAAAAACATGGACTATCTTATACAATTTATAGAATTTCTTTCCCTTCTTCAAAAAATATGGTATATCATATGCAATTTCTGAAATTTCTTTCCCTTCGCCAAAAACGTGAACTATCATATGTAGTTTTTGGATTTTGTTTCCATTTTCCAAAAACCTGGACTATCATATGCAATTTCTAGAATTTCCTTCCCAATATTGACTATCATATGTAATTTAAGGAATTTCTTACCCTTTCCCCAAAACTTGGACTATCATATGCAATTTCTAGACTTTCTTTCCCATGTCCAAAAACGTGGTGTATAATATGCAATTTCAGCAAATTTCTTTCCATTCTCCAAAAACGTGGAATATCATATGCAATTTCTATAATTTCTTTCACTTATCTAAAAACGTGGTCTAATAAATGTAATTTCTGCAAATTTCTTTCCCTTCTTCAAAAACATGGACTATCATATGCAATTTCTAGAATTTCTTTCCCTTTTCAAAAAACATGGACTATCATATGCAATTTATAGAATTATTTTCACTTCTCAAAAAACGTGGTCTATCATAAGCAGTTTCTACAAATTTCTTTCCCTTCTCCAAAAACGTGGACTATCATATGCCATTTCAGGAATTCCTTTCCCTTCTCCAAACACATGGACTATCATATGCATTTTCTAGAATTTCTTTCCCTTTTTCAAAAAATATGGTCTATCATATGCAATTTCTGAAATTTCTTTCCCTTCGCCAAAAACGTGAACTATCATATGCATTTTTTGGTTTTTGTTTCCCTTTTCCAAAAACGTGGACTATCATATGCAATTTCTAGAATTTCCTTTCCATCTTTAAAAAACATGGACTAACATATGCAATTTCTGGAATTTCTTTCCCTTTTCCAAAAACATGATATGCGATTTCTAGATTTCTTTCCCTTCTCCAAAAACGTGGTCTATGATATGCAATTTCTGCAAATCTTTTTCCATTCTCCAAAAACGTGGAATATCATATGCAATTTCAATAATTTCTTTCACTTATCCAAAAACGTGGTCTAATGTATGCAATTTCTGCAAATTTCTTTCCCTTCTTCAAAAACGTGGACTATCATATGCAATTTCTAGAATTTATTTCTCTTTTCCAAAAACATGGTCTATCATATGCAATTTCTAGAATTTTTTCACTTCTCCAAAAACGTGGTCTATCATAAGCAATTTCTGCAAATTTCTTTTTCCCTTCTCCAAAAACATGCATTATCATATGCAATTTCTATAATTTCTTTCACTTATCCAATAACGTGGTCTAATATATGCAATTTCTACAAATTTCTTTCCCTTCTTCAAAAACGTGGACTATATTATGCAATTTCTAGAATTTCTTTCCCTTTTCCAAAAACATGGTTTATCATTTGCAATTTCTAGAATTTTATTCACTTCTCCAAAAACCTGGTCTATCATAAGCAATTTTTGCAAGTTTCTCTCCCTTCTCCAAAAACGTGAACTATCATACGCAATTTCAGGAATTCCTTTCCCTTCTCCAAAAACATGGACTATCATATGCAATTTCTAGAATTTCGTTCCCTTTTTCAAAAAATATGGTCTATCATATGCAATTTTTGAAATTTACTTCCCTTCGCCATAAACGTGAACTATCATGTGCAATTTTTTGATTTTGTTTCCCTTTTCCAAAAACGTGGACTATCATTTGCAATTTCTAGAATTTCCTTCCCATCTTTAAAAAACGTGGACTAACATATACAATTTCTTTAATTTCTTACCCTTTTCCAAAAACCTAGCCTATCATATTTAATTTCTCCAAATTTCTTTCCCTTCTAAAAAAATGTGGACAATCATATGCAATTTAAGGAATTTCTTTCCCTTCTCCAAAAAACGTTAACTATCTTATGCACTCTTTAAGAATTCCTTTCACTTCTCAAAAAACGAGGAATATCGTATGCAAATTCTGGAACTTTTTGCCTTCTCCCAAAATGTGGACTATCATATGCAATTTCAAGAATTCCTTTCCCTTCTCCAACAACATGAACCATTATATGTAATTTCTGGATTTTCTTTCCCTTCTCTAAAAACGTGGACTATGATATGCAATTTCTGGAATTTCTTTCCCTTCACCAAAAACATGGACTATCATATACAATTTCAGGAAATTCTTTCCTTTCTTTAAAAACATGGTCTATCATATGCAATTTTTGCAAATTTAGTTCCTTTCTACAAAAACGTGGTTTATCATATCCAATTTCTTGAAATTTCTTTCCCTTCTCCATAAACATGGGCTAACATATGCAATTTCTAGAAATTCTCTCCATTTTACAAAAATACGATCTATCATATGCAATTTCTAGAAATATCTTTCCCTATTCAAAAAATGTGGACTATCATATGCAATTTCTAGAATTTCTTTCCCTTCTTCAAAAATAAGGTATATCATATGCAATTTTTGCAAATTTCTTTCCCACCTCCAAAAACGTGGACTATCATATGCAATTTCAGGAATTCCTTTCCCTTCTCCAAAAACACGGACTATCATATGCAATTTCTAGAATTTTTCACCATTTTTCGAAAACTTGGTTTATCATATGCAATATTTAGAATTATCTTTCCCTTCTCCAAAAACGTAGACTATCATATGCAGTTCTCAAGAATTCCTTTCCCTTCCCAAAAAACGAGGAGTATCATATGCAGTTTCTAGAATTTTTTCCTCTCTCCAAAAACATGGACTATCATATGAAATTTTAGGAAGTTCTTTCCTTTCTCCAAAAACATGGTCTATCATATGCAATTTTAGGAAGTTCTTTCCTTTCTAGAAATTTCTTTCCCTTCTCTAAAAATGTGGACTATCATATACAATTTCTAGAATTATCTTTCCTTTCTCAAAAAATATGGACAATCATATGCAATTTCTAGAAATTCTTTCCATTTTCCAAAAAAATATGGTCTATCATATGCAATTTCTTTCTCCTTCTCCAAAACTTGGACTATCATATGCAATTTCTTGAATTTCTTTCCCTTTTTCAAAAAATATGGTCTATCATATGCAATGTATGAAATTTCTTTCCCTTTTCCAAAAACGTGGACTATCATATGCAATTTCTAGAATTTCCTTTCCTTCTTTAAAAAATGTGGACTATCATATGCAATTTCTAGAATTTCTTTCCTTTTTCCAAAAACGTGGACTTTCATATGCAATTTATAGAATTTCTTTCCCTTCTCCAAAAATGTGGTCTATAATATGCAATTTTTGCATATTTCTTTCCCTTCTCAAAAAATATGGACTATCGTATACAATTTATGGAGTTTTTTTCCCTTCAAAAAACGTTGACTATCATATGCATTTTTCAAGAATTCCTAACCCTTCTAAAAAAACGAGGACTATCATATGCAATTTCTGGAATTTTTTGCCTTCGCACAAAACGTGGACTATCATATGCAATTTCAGGAATTCCTTTCTCTTCTCCAACAACGTGAACTCTTATATGTAATTTTTGGATTTTCTTTCCTTTTGTAAAAACATGGACTATCATATGCAATTTCGGGAATTTCTTTCCCTTCTCTAAAAACGTGGACTATCATATGCAATTTTAGGAATTTCTTTCCCTTCTCCAAAAACATGGTCTATCATATGCAATTTTTGCAAATTTCTTTCCCTTCTCCAAAAACATGGATTATCATATGCAATTTCTGGAAATTTCTTTCCCTTCTCGAAAAACATGGACTAACGTTTACAATTTCTAAAAATTCTCCCCCTTTTACAAAAACATGGACTATCATATGCAATTTATGGATTTTGTTTCCCTTCTCCAAAAACGTGGTATATGATATGGAATTTCTACATATCTCTTTCCCTTCTGCAAATTTCTTTCCCTTTTCCAAACACGTGGACTATCATATGCAATTTCAGGAATTCCTTTCCCTTCTCCAAAAACATGGACTATCATATGCAATTTCTAGAATTTCTCACCTTTTTCCAAAAACTTGGCCTATCATATGCAATTTTTAGAAATATCTTTCCCTTTAACAACACGTGGACTATCATATGCAATTTCTAGAACTTCTTTCCCATTTCCAAAAACGTGGTCTATCATATGGAATTTCTCCAAATTTATTTTCCTTCTTTAAAATGTGGACTATCAAATGCTCTTTTCAGGAATTCCTTTCCCTTTTCAAAAAATGAGGACTATCGTATGCAGTTTTTGGAAATTTTTTTCCTTCTTAAAAACGTAGACTATCATATGCAATTTCAGGAAGTTCTTTCCGTTCTCCAAAAATGTGGACTATCATATGCAATTTCTAGAATTTCCTTCCCTTCTTTAAAAAACGTGGACTATCATATGCAATTTTTGGAATTTCTTCCCTTTTCCAAAAATGTGGACTATCATATGCAATTTCTAGAATTTCTTTTCCTTCTCCAAAAACGTGGTCTAATGTATGCAATTTTATGCAAATTTCTTTCCCTTCTTCAAAAACATGGATTATCATATGTAATTTCAGGAAGTTCTTTCCTTTCTCCAAAACGTGGACTATCATATGCAATTTCTAGAATTTCCTTCCCTTTAAAAAATGGGGATTATCATATGCAATTTCTAGAATTTTTTTCCCTTTTCTTAAAACATGGACACTCATATGCAATTTCTAGAATTTCTTCACCCCTTTCCAAAAACTTGGTCCATCATATGCAATTTCTTGAAATATTTGTCCCTTCTCCAAAAACATGGCCTATCATATGCAATTCCTAGAACTTCTTTCCCTTCTTCAAAAACGTGATTTATCATATGCAATTTCTCCAAATTTCTTTCCCTTCTAAAAAAAGGTGGACTATCATATGCAATTTCTGGAATTTCTTTCCCTTCTCCAAAAAACATTGAGTATATATGCAATTTTCAGGAATTCATTCCCCTTCTCCAAAATCGAGGACTATCATATGCAATTTCTGGAATTTTTCCCTTCTCCAAAAACGTGGACTATCATATGCATTTTCAGAAAATTATTTCCTTTCTCCAAAAACATGGTCTATCATATGCAATTCATGCAAATTACTTTCCCTTCTCCAAAAACATGGACTATTATATGCAATTTCTAAAATTTCTTTCCCTTCTCCAAAAACATGGTATTTTATACGCAATTTTTGCAAATTTCTTTCCCTTCTCCAAAAACATGGTCTATGATATGCAATTTCTGCAAATTTCTCACCTTTTCCCAAAAACATGGACTATCATATGCAATTTCTAGAACTTCTTTCCCTTCTTAGAGAATATGGTCTATCATATGCAATTTCTCCAAATTTCTTTCCCTTCTCCAAAAATGTGGACTATCATATGCAATTTCTAAAATTTCTTTCCCTTATCTAAAAAATGTTGACTATCATATGCACATTTCAAGAATTCCTAACCCTTCTCAAAAAACGAGAACTATCATATGCAATTTCTGGAATTTTTTGCTTTCTCCCAAGATATGGACTATCATATGCAATTTCAGGAATTCCTTTCCCATCTCCAACAACATGGACGGTTATATGTAATTTCTGGATTTTCTTTCCCTTCTCTAAAAACATGGACTATCATATGCAATTTGTTACACCCCGTTAATTCTTGTTTATTAATTTAATTATTATTTTTAATTAAATTATTAGAATTAATAATTTTTGGGAATTATTTGGAAAATGATGAAATATTGGCATTGGGCCTAGAGTGGTGGTTAGCAGTAAAGGGGTGTTAGCTAAGCAAGCCCATTATAATATTTTATTTTAGTTTTCATGAAATAAAAGAAATTGGGAAAAGAGGAAGAGAGGAAAAGGAGACAGAGTCTGAGGAAGGAAGAACACGTGAAAGAGAGAAGAGCCAAAGGGGAAGAAGACCTTCGAAGATTCAACTCTAAGGTAAGGGGGGACTCTTCGGGTTATTAATCCTTATGCGATTGTAGGTAGTAGGATTGATTAGGATTGTTATCTAGTTCAATCGTACGTGTCGGGTTTGGGAATTTAATAGGTTTTGATGAATTTGTATGAATTACATGATTCTGTTAATACTCATGATATATGCTGTTAATACTTGTATAAAACTTGTCTGAAATGTGTGATGATGTGAAAATTGATGGTATTTGTGTGCTATGTTCGTATGTACCTGAAATTGGGGAAATGGGATAGGGTAAATGCTGTCAAAATGGTGAATTTGGCTGTGTAGGTTTGTAGGAACCGGTTCCCATGTGGGACGAACCGGTTCCCCCTTATAAAAACAGAGAGGTATGGATTCTGGGTGCTGGGAACCGGTTCCCAGATAGGGACAACCCGGTTCCCCATATTAAAAATCAGAGGCGTGATTTGGAAGCAGCCAGGAACCGGTTCCCACGTAGGGACAACCCGGGTTCTGCAGCATATTTTCTAAAAATGTTTTATTTTTAAAAACCCATAACTTTTGATCCGAGTATCCGATTTATGTGCCGTTTTGGGCGTTGAGAAGCTAATTAGGTGCTTTATTTGATAAAGTGATAAAATGGGCAGTAGTCGACTTTATTTTTAAAACTCGGTTTAATTGTTGATGAATTGAAACATGGTATATGTATATGTGCTTATTTATATGACTATTGATGCATGTATTTATGTTGGTGATGGGATTATGATATCCAATGAGTGATGTTGGTATATAACATGTCGTAAATGATACATGCTTTGTGACTTTACTGTCGAGTTGTTTTAGCAATTTATTACATGGTGTGCAATGATGATAGATGTAACGATGTATGATGATGGTGATGATTGATGATTGTGAATATTAATATGTTGTTAATATTAATATGTTGGTTATGGTGAACGTATGTGAATGATTGAATGATGCTTATACATGTAGATACTTGTTGTGACGTTATTGGTACGAGGTGATAAGTGATGTTAAGCATCGGAATGATGATGATGTATGATGATGTAAGTATGTGTCATGTGTGCATTATTCATAAATCATTTGCATTGGAAGGCTAATTCCCATTGTGCGGAGATTAGCGGGAAGTCATCGTGTGCCCATGTGGGGTGTGAGCGATGAGGCAGTAGTTGTGTGCCCATGTGGGGTGTGAGCGACTAGAGGGCAGTATCAAAGAGAGAAGTCCTGTGAATGTGATTCACGAAGTTTGGTACCACATGCATAGTGTCAGTTGAATCATATGCATTGGTTATAACATGATTGGATGAGATCCAGTGTTATGCCTTGGTGTGTTTACATGATTGATGTATTAAGGGTTGTTGTTAATATAACTTGATTATTTGATGGAATGAAGAGTTGTGGGCCGATGGCCAAATATTGTTGAATTGATGCTTGCTTATTGTAATAATTTCCGACTGTATGTATGTTGGATGGATGATAATTGCTATGAGATTTTATTGCTTATGATTGTATAATGGTTATTAATTCGAATGAAACTCACCCTTACTTTGATGATTTCAGATTAAGGATGTAGCGGCGTCTTGATTGGGTGAAGATAGCTTGTAGGCTAGCCCGTAGTTCGTGTCGAGTCATGCTCTGATTGTAACACTGGGATCGATTAGTCTTAGCGTTACTTGTTATACATTGTTGCCATTTTGGCTATGGATTTATGTATTGAGTATTTGTGTGGAGATGTTTCCTAATACTGTTGAATTAAGTTCCGCTGTGCTAAACACATGTTTGATATTGGTTAATTTCTAATAAAGCATGACAATCGACTTGATGTTTTTATTTATTTTAATAATTGTAGCATCCGTGATGTGTTATTACTCTGATTATATTATATTTCCGCGGGGGTTTAGAAGGGTGTTACAATAGTGGTATCAGAGCATAGTCGGTCGTTGTGACCAGAGTCTTGTTGTTAATTTTCCTTTCGGTATGCGACATGTGTGTGAAACACTGTCGATACTCAGTGTGTTCTAACTGTTTGCCTGCAGAAATGGGATTGAAACTAGTGGGGGAGAAGTCATGCTTCTCGGATATGTCTCAGATGCAAGATGTTAGAGTGATGCGTAGGGCAGCAGTACAAGAGTGTGGAGTTATTGTTTTCTGAAGTGAAGGTGACATGGGCTAAAGACTGTGGTTGTTGTTCAGTCGGAGTGTCTCGGAGTAGATGATGGTTATTTCTGAGAAATGGAATTTCGAAGTTGTGATGCTTCAAGTGCTACTGATGGACTGTGATGTTGTTGTGTGAGTAGCCATATGTGAAAGGTCGCTGTTGAAGCAGTGATTAAAGGAAGTATTGTCGTAGACCTTGTCGTAGGATTACTAGTAAGTAATTGAGATGATAGTAGAGGTTATCGATGTTGTTGAGGAAGTTTCGAAGTGCGAGTAATGCAAAGAGACGAGTATGATCTCAAGGATAAGAAGGTTGATGATGGCGTACATGAATTTGGTTTCAGGATGTTGCAGAAATCGAACTTCAGCGATGAAATGTGTTGTTTAAGTTATAAGAAGTTTGGAAGCGAAGAGATGTGATAAGATGATGTTAATAATGAGATTAATTTGAAAAGGATGAGTTTTGGAGCAGAATTTCCGTAAGCGAATCGCAGGAAAATTGCTGAATCGTTATGAAATTTCGAAAATTCATAACTGGAGTTCTGGACATCCGATTTGAGTTCCGTTTGAAGCGTCGGAAAGCTAACGAGATGAAATTTGTTATAAAAATGGTTGCAGCAGCTGTAACATATTTAATTGTGTCAGGATGATGTTAGAAAGAGGTGAAGTTACGGTTACACTTGTCCTTAGAACTAGACTTGTTCATTGGTACCGCACGAGACTTCAGCGTCAGAGTTGAACGGGTTGAAAGAATAATGAGAAGGCTTGTTGTGAAGCAATTTTAGGAATAGGTGTTCCAATTTAGGAGTTCTGGAGATATCGTATAGAGTGTCGCAGCATGGCGTCGGTGTTGCATTTTTGGATAACAATTAGAAAATTCATGTCTTGAGCTCTGAGTGTCGGATTAATGTACTGTTTGAACCCACGAAGAGGAGAGATTATGTTCTACATTGTGGAAGAGTTATAAATACCATAGACTGGTCCTATGAGGAGATATGATGATGTCGGTTAAAGAAGCATGAACCAGTGTTGAAATGAGGTTGAATAGAATGTGACGTGGATGAATAAGCTGATAAAGATGATTTAAGTACCGATGGATTTGAGTAATGAGTGAAGTAGTAGAGAAGGTGAAAAAGACTTGAAACTGCTTTTAGTATATTGTGATACGTCACTGATGGGTTTGGGTGGTGTATCGATGTTAAACCAGTAAGTAGTAGCTCATGCGTCGAGACAACTCAAGGAGCATGAAGGGAATTATCCGACCCATGACTTAGAGTTGACGACTGTGGTTTTGTTTGTGGCGACATTATTTGTATGGTTCGAGATTCGAAGTGTTTAGTGATCGTAAGAGTCTGGAGTACCCGTTTGATCAGCAAGGGCTTAATGTGAAGCAATAGAAATGGTTAGAGTTTTTGGATTACCATCTTGGTGAGGAAAAATGTTCTGCCAATGCACTGAGTAGGGAACCTCTAAAAATGTCGATGCTGATGGTGAAAGAGTTGGATTTAATTGAACAATTCAGAGAAATGGTGTTCTTGACGAGATTAGAGAAAGTCAGAAAGTTGATGTTGAGTTGATCGATAAGTCGACTTTGAATTACCAAGGTAAAGACGGTGAATTCAGAATTGACGAGGATGGTGTAATGAGGTCTAAAAGTTGCGTTTGTGTTCCAGATGTTACCAAGTTGAGAAAGAATATTCTAGAAGAAGGACACCATAGAGAATTTTTAGACTATGACAATGTTAATGAGTTTGGGTGCAAACTCGGAAAAGACACTATTATGTAGTAACAACGTATGATTGTCGGCTATCTATTGACAAATTGAGGACTTGATCACCCTTAATCTCTTGTTGATAGTAGGCGGAATCATATAGATGGTATGAGATTGCTTGTTACCTTAAGGGTATAAGATGTGATGAATGCTGAGATGTGAGAATAACCACTCACCATATTGTGGGAACTTATGAGGAAGTGAATATGAAGGAGTGCAAAGTATTGGACGGTGACTTAAGACGAGTAGTCGTAGTCGTACAGCGAAAGTATGATGTAGAGTGGTGTTAGGAGTGCTACTTGTGAGCAGTGAGGAATTAATATGTCGGAATCCTACATAGAGAATATGTGTTTATCTATATGTTAGGTTTAGAATCTCGTGGACGTAAAGATGTCGTGCCAAAGGATTCGGACCCTTTTGAATAATTGCCGAGACGATGAATATGTTGTTATGGTTGTACGTAGTTAACGAGTATGTATTCGGAGAAGTTAAGACGAAGAGTTGATACTACACGATGCTATAATAATCTTGTGATGTTGTAAGGTGTTATGTAAATTTCTAAATATAATGAAGGATTATACTCTGCGAAGGACGAAGTTAATTTGATTCTTAGTGGAGAGTGGTACTCAGTTGAGCTATCTTGTAAGCAATGGTATATTGAGGATGATGAGCTATGTAATTATAACTACTGATGTGTGCTTGTTCCGATAGTGGGAATGTTTTTAATAGATGAAGTAACTCGGGAATTTGCTTTGAGTAAGTGTAAGTATTACTTTATCGCTCAATTGGAAGAGTGTGCCTAAGGTTGGTACGTGGGTAAATGGAATCCATTACTACAGTGTTGATCAGTTGTGATCATACCATGGATTGTGTAATTGTATTATTCAATTATTGAGCGTATTGTATGGATCGCACCTCGAAGTTTCATTGCTGTTAACCGTTGGAGTTATAGCAAGTGGTATACCTTGGGATGGTCAGATGCGACGTAAGAGTTGAGATGGAATGCATGAGATGTGCTTATGTTGGTTATGTCAGATGAATTTTGAAGTTCGACTAAGAAAGTGTTAACTGAGAACGGGAGAGTCAGATGAAGGACTCTTATCTGGGACTTTTCACTTGAAGTATGTTTTCGAGGACGAAAACTCTTTTAGTGGGGGAGAGTTGTAACACCCCGTTAATTCTTGTTTATTAATTTAATTATTATTTTTAATTAAATTATTAGAATTAATAATTTTTGGGAATTATTTGGAAAATGATGAAATATTGGCATTGGGCCTAGAGTGGTGGTTAGCAGTAAAGGGGTGTTAGCTAAGCAAGCCCATTATAATATTTTATTTTAGTTTTCATGAAATAAAAGAAATTGGGAAAAGAGGAAGAGAGGAAAAGGAGACAGAGTCTGAGGAAGGAAGAACACGTGAAATAGAGAAGAGCCAAAGGGGAAGAAGACCTTCGAAGATTCAACTCTGAGGTAAGGGGGGATTCTTCGGGTTAGTAATCCGTATGCAATTGTAGGTAGTAGGATTGATTAGGATTGTTATCTAGTTCAATCGTACGTGTCGGGTTTGGGAATTTAATAGGTTTTGATGAATTTGTATGAATTACATGATTCTGTTAATACTCATGATATATGCTGTTAATACTTGTATAAAACTTGTCTGAAATGTGTGATGATGTGAAAATTGATGGTATTTGTGTGCTATGTTCGTATGTACCTGAAATTGGGGAAATGGGATAGGGTAAATGCTGTCAAAATGGTGAATTTGGCTGTGTAGGTTTGTAGGAACCGGTTCCCATGTGGGACGAACCGGTTCCCCCTTATAAAAACAGAGAGGTATGGATTCTGGGTGCTGGGAACCGGTTCCCAGATAGGGACAACCCGGTTCCCCATATTAAAAATCAGAGGCGTGATTTGGAAGCAGCCAGGAACCGGTTCCCACGTAGGGACAACCCGGGTTCTGCAGCATATTTTCTAAAAATGTTTTATTTTTAAAAACCCATAACTTTTGATCCGAGTATCCGATTTATGTGCCGTTTTGGGCGTTGAGAAGCTAATTAGGTGCTTTATTTGATAAAGTGATAAAATGGGCAGTAGTCGACTTTATTTTTAAAACTCGGTTTAATTGTTGATGAATTGAAACATGGTATATGTATATGTGCTTATTTATATGACTATTGATGCATGTATTTATGTTGGTGATGGGATTATGATATCCAATGAGTGATGTTGGTATATAACATGTCGTAAATGATACATGCTTTGTGACTTTACTGTCGAGTTGTTTTAGCAATTTATTACATGGTGTGCAATGATGATAGATGTAACGATGTATGATGATGGTGATGATTGATGATTGTGAATATTAATATGTTGTTAATATTAATATGTTGGTTATGGTGAACGTATGTGAATGATTGAATGATGCTTATACATGTACATACTTGTTGTGACGTTATTGGTACGAGGTGATAAGCGATGTTAAGCATCGGAATGATGATGATGTATGATGATGTAAGTATGTGTCATGTGTGCATTATTCATAAATCATTTGCATTGGAAGGCTAATTCCCATTGTGTGGAGATTAGCGGGAAGTCATCGTGTGCCCATGTGGGGTGTGAGCGATGAGGCAGTAGTCGTGTGCTCATGTGGGGTGTGAGCGACTAGAGGGCAGTATCAAAGAGAGAAGTCCTGTGAATGTGATTCACGAAGTTTGGTACCACATGCATAGTGTCAGTTGAATCATATGCATTGGTTATAACATGATTGGATGAGATCCAGTGTTATGCCTTGGTGTGTTTACATGATTGATGTATTAAGGGTTGTTGTTAATATAACTTGATTATTTGATGGAATGAAGAGTTGTGGGCCGATGGCCAAATATTGTTGAATTGATGCTTGCTTATTGTAATAATTTTCGACTGTATGTATGTTGGATGGATGATAATTGCTATGAGATTTTATTGCTTATGATTGTATAATGGTTATTAATTCGAATGAAACTCACCCTTACTTTGATGATTTCAGATTAAGGATGTAGCGGCGTCTTGATTGGGTGAAGATAGCTTGTAGGCTAGCCCGTAGTTCGTGTCGAGTCATGCTTTGATTGTAACACTGGGACCGATTAGTCTTAGCGTTACTTGTTATACATTGTTGCCATTTTGGCTATGGATTTATGTATTGAGTATTTGTGTGGAGATGTTTCCTAATACTGTTGAATTAAGTTCCGCTGTGCTAAACACATGTTTGATATTGGTTAATTTCTAATAAAGCATGACAATCGACTTGATGTTTTTATTTATTTTAATAATTGTAGCATCCGTGATGTGTTATTACTCTGATTATATTATATTTCCGCGGGGGTTTAGAAGGGTGTTACACAATTTATGGAATTTCTTTCCCTTCTTCAATAACATGGACTATCACATACACTTTTAAGAATTTATTTCCTTTCTTCAAAAACATGGTCTATCATATGCAATTTTTGCAAATTTCATTCCCTTATCTAAAAACGTGGTTTATCATAAGAAATTTCTGGAAACATCTTTCCCTTCTCGGAAAATGTGAACTAACATATGCAATTTTTAGAAAACCTCTCCTTTTTACAAAAACATGGACTACCATATGCAATTTCTAGATTTTGTTTCCCTTCTCAAAAAACGTGGTCTATGATATGCAATTTCTACATATTTCTTTCCCTTCTCCAAAAACGTGGACTATCATATGCAATTTCAGGAATTCCTTTCCCTTCCAAAAAATATTGACTATCATATGAAATTTCTAGAATTTCTCACCCTTTTCCAAAAAATTGGTCTCTCATATGCAATTTCTAGAAATATCTTTCCCGTCGACAAACATGTGGACTATCATATGCAACTTCTAGAACTTCTTTCCCTTCTCCAAAAACATGGTCTATCATATGCAATTTCTCCAAATTTCTTTTCCTTCTAAAAAAATGTGGAATATCATATGCAATTTCTGGAATTTATTTCCCTTCTAGAAACTCCTTCCGCTTCTCCAAAAATGTGGACTATCATATGTTATTTCTAGAATTTCTATCCTTTCTCCAAAAATATGGTCTATCATATGCAATTTGTGCTAATTTATTTCCTATCTCTAAAAGCGTGGACTATCATATGCAATTTCTTAAATTTCTTTCCCATCTCCAAAAACTTGGTATATCATATGCAATTTCTGCAAAGTTCTTTCCCTTCTCAAAAAACATGGACTATCATGTGAATTTTCTATAATTTCTTTCCCTTCTGCAAAAACGTGGTCTACCATATGCAATTTCTGCAAACTTCTTACCCTTCTCAAAAATCGTGGACTATCATAAGAAAAAATCTAGAATTTCTTTCCCGTCTGCAAAAACGTGGTCTATCATATGCATTTTCATAAATTTCTTTCCCTTCTCTAAAAACGTGGACTGTAATATGCAATTTATGGAATTTCTTTCCCTTCTCTAAAATCGTGGACTATCATTAGAATTTTTTTGAATTTCATTCTCTTCTCCAAAAACGTTGTATATCATATTCATTTTCTAGAAATTTCTATCGCTTCTTCAAAAACGTGGACTATCATATGCAAATTCTAGAATTTATATCCATTCTCCAAAAACGTGGTCTATCATACGCAATTTCTGCCAATTTCCTTCCCTTCTCCAAAAATGTGGACTATCATATGAAATTTCAGGAATTTCTTTCCCTTTTCCAACAAATAGTGTCTATCATATGCAATTTCTAAAACAAATTCCCTTCTCTAAAAACGTAGACTTTGATATGCAATTTATGGAATTTCTTTCCCTTCTCTAAAAACGTGGACTATCATATGAAATTTCTAAAATTTTTCTCCCTTCTCCAAAACCGTGGTATATCATATGCAATTTCTAGAATTTCTATCCCTTCTACAAAAACGTGGTCTATCATACGTAATTTCTGCCAATTGTTTTCCCTTCTCCAAAAACGTGGACTATCATATGAAATTTCTATAATTTCTTTCCCTTCTCCAACAATGAGGAATATTATATGCAATTTCTGCAAATTTCTTTCACTTCTCCAAAAATGTGAACTATCATATGAAATTTCTAAAATGTATTTCCCTTCTGCGAATATGTGGTCTATCATATGTAATTTCTCCAAATTTCTTTCCCTTCTCCAAAAGTGTTGACTATCATGTGCAATTTATGGAATTTATTTACCTTCTCCAAAAATGTTGACTATCATATGCAATTTCAGGAATCTCTTTCCCTTCTCAAAAAACGTGGACTATCATATGCAATTTCTAGAAATATCTTTCCCTTCTCCAAAAATATGGACTATCATATGCAAATTTCTGGAATTTTGTCCCTTCTCCAAAAATGTGGACTATCATATACAATTTCTAGAATTACTTTCTCTTCTCCAAAATGTGGTCTAATAGAAGACACATGAATTGTGATTTGAGAAAGTGATGTTGGATTTTTAAAAGTTGAATTGGTGAAATTTTTAAATTTTTAAATTAAGAAAGTGACTGTTTCCCAATCATTAAATTTGTTTGAGAGTTCCCAAAATATAAAACTTATATTATATTTAAGTTTTAAATTATAATTTTTTTTATCCCTCAAAGTTTGGAAAGGAAAACAATAAACTACGAATGGACTCAATAATGATATAAAACTCGGAATTACCCTTCCTATTGGAATGGATAGCTTGTGTCACTATTTGGGAATCACTCTCAAAAATCACAAACTCCAAATGCGAGGAAATAGCTCCAAGAATAGCTTCTTTAAAAGCCAAAGCTTCGGCTTCAAAAACGGGAAGAATTCTGGGATCCCATGAAGTACCTGCGTAGATAAAGTTTCCAAGGTGGTTACGCACACACCACCCCCTGTTAGTAGTGCCGTTATTGTTATTAAAAGCCGCATCCACATTACATTTAAGCCAGCCCACAGATGGAGCACTCCAAACTAAAGCTTGTTGTGCTCGAGCATTATTTGTTGAATTGTCTTGAGCTTGAAACCAGACATTCCATATCTGGATCGCTTTAAATCCCAAGGTTGTCGCGTCATCTTTCTCATTCTGCCAGACATAGTCATTTCTGTTTTTCCAAATAACATCTATCATAACCGCAAGTCTGCCTGAAACTTCCTTGTCTTCCTTCGAGCAAATATCAAGAAGAAGCGACTTAATGTCCTGAAAAACATGCAAACGAGATTCAATAAGATTAGAAAGACCTGCCGCTCTCCAGCACTGATTAGTAGGTGTGCAATCCAGAAACAAATGCCACTCATCCTCGGTTGAACTCTCACATAACGGACAAACTTCCGGGCACATAACATAACGTTGTCTAAGTCTCTTACGGGTAGGGAGACAACCCGCACAAATTCTCCAAAGAAGGTGCTTTACTCTCGGTGGCGCTTTGATACTCCAAATACTGCTCCACTTCTCCAACCCTCCTCCCTCCTTATTACTTCTAACTGCTTGATACCAAAGATTGTAGCCACTTTTCACACTATAGATACCATCCTGCTCTTCCTTCCAAATCAACCTGTCCTGTCTAACCTCTTCCAACAATGGGACTTTGAGAATTTTTTCCGAATCCACCTCATCAAAAAGATCTCTAACAACTTCTATATCCCATTTCTTCGCATTAGCCATCATAAGATTATTAACTGACAGCTGGTAAACCTCTTGTTTCTGTGGGCCTCCTAAATTACCTTCACTACTACCCTGAATCCAAGGTTCCTGCATGATTTTAATATTACTACCATCACCGATACTCCACCTGCACCCTAATGTTAGAACCTCGCGGGATTTCCAAATACTCCTCCAAATAAAACTCGGATTATAATTATAATTTGAGAAATAGAATGAAAACATGAAGTGAAAATATAATTTTCTTAAAAAGATAAGGTGTAATTAATGTAATATTAATTGTAATAAAAATAATGACTTACAAATTGTTGCACATCATACATAATTTATCCATATTTTTGTCAAGGAAACCAAACCTTACCAACAAATAATGGTAAATTATGTAATTTTTTCATACAATTATCTAATATATTTTCAATTTTTAATGCTAAAGTAACATTCATCTCAACTAAATACTACTACAAGTCAATTTTGTCTCTACACACATAAAATGTTCAAAGTGTCTTGTCATGTGGTCTAGATTGTCTCTTGATTATGTATGTGACTCCAACAACCCGTGACATCTCAAGCTTCTGTCATTGCTCCACTTTTCCACTTTAAATAACTATAACCTCTAACACCACTTCAACTTCCAAAAAAACAACATATTTTCACATTCTTCTCTCAAAGAATGTCAAAAAAGATCATATTATCATTTCTTCTTCTTTTTGTGCAAAATCTAAGCACAATACAATGTCATACAAAGGGAATTCGACCAATACATTCAACAAGAAACGGTTTTACAACCAACAATACAACAAGAACAGACTTGTCAGAACAACAGTTCATGAAATGGGTGAGTTTTGTTGGTGCTCTCAAACACACAGTTTTCAAGACTGCAAAAAATAAGCTCTTTGCTTCTTACACTTTGCACGTTGATAAGAATCCATCTTTTGGAGATTTCACTACAATTCAAGATGCCATTGATTCTCTTCCTTCTATCAATCTTGTTAGAGTTGTCATCAAAGTTCATGCAGGAGTTTACACGTGAGTACTACTACTTTATCTCATTTAGCTACTCTGTAGTCGCAGACGTAGGCACAGTTTACTGAACTAACTCCGTGATTGAATTTTTTTGTGTAGGGAGAAAGTAAACATCCCTCCATTGAAATCTTTCATAAGCATAGAAGGAGATGGAGCAGATGCAACAATTGTTCAATGGGGTGACACTGCTCAAACACCAGGTCCTAGAGGGATTCCAATGGGAACACATGGCTCAGCAACTTTTGCTGTTAATTCACCTTATTTCATTGCCAAGAACATCACATTCCAAGTATGTTAACAAAACCACACTTTCTATTTTTGTGACAAATACTTTGAGACGGAATAAATAAATACGAAATTGTCACTAAGTATTAGACTAATGCCGTCAGCACATCAGTGGCAGTTGAATCAAGATCTGCAATTAAGTCTAGACCGTACGATCTTATTCAACGACCACTGATATGCTGACGGTAGAGAATTCAAATTAGTGACCTTATTTTGTGTGTGAATGTAGAATACATTTCCTGTTCCTGCACCTGGAGCAATTGGAAAACAAGCAGTAGCATTTAGAATTTCAGCAGACACAGCATCTTTCTTAGGATGCAAATTTTTAGGAGCACAAGATACACTTTATGATCATCTTGGTAGACATTACTATAAAGATTGTTATATTGAAGGTTCTGTCGATTTCATCTTCGGCAACGCTCTCTCCCTCTTCGAGGTTAGTTAGAAACATTTCTCTATCTACCAATATACACGAGTTTAACAGTACTGTCAGTTAATCGTAACCGTCTGATGATCGTTAGGGATGTCACGTGCACGCGATAGCGAGAAATACGGGAGCGCTAACGGCACAAGGAAGGAGTAGTATGTTACAAGACACAGGTTTCTCATTTGTGAACTGTAAGGTCACGGGTTCAGGGGCACTATACCTTGGAAGAGCTTGGGGTCCTTTTTCACGAGTTGTGTTTGCTTATACAAATATGGACAATATCATCATTCCTAAAGGATGGTATAATTGGGGTGATCCTAACCGTGAAATGTATGTATCTTTATCTTTTTATTTATCAATCAATCAATGTCACACATTAACATAGTATATAGTATATGAACACACATACATGGTAACATGCATGCATTTGAATTGATTGTGATGTTTTCTATGTTCTTAATAGTCCCATAAGGAGCTTATTGTAAAAAAAGACATAATCCTATTTTTAGAGGAAGGATCGTTGGTAATTTAGACATAAGAAAGATACTAGAGGAATTTTCGGCAATCTGGGCGAAAATTTTATACCATTGGTTATTCATCTGTTTTAATTTTCACACCCTATTTTTACTAATTTTACCCCTAATTTTACCCTTGATTTTGTCTAAAAATCAACTATTAAGTTGGGGGGAGTACAAAGAAAATAAGGGTTGAGCCCGGACGCGTGCCCGGGCTCGCTGGGCCTTGGAACCGCCCCTGGGAACATTTGACTTTCTAGAATTGAGGCACGGGTTCGAACTTGCAAATGTCTTCATTTTTCTGCTTTGATATGTGAGTTTCGCCCTTAGATTTTAGAGAGGTAGACATATAAGAAACCTTATTTTTTTTGGTCGAGCGCTTAGCCTTGATTTTTTAGAAAAGTATTTTGTCCACCTTAAAACAGTTGTCCTCGGTCAAGGGCACGATGTGAACTTCGAGTTCTTACATATGACACCAATATTTCAGTCGACCTCAAATCTGCAATACTGCGACTATGACGTATTGTCTATTTGTCCTTTAAAAAAGACATTTCATTAGATTAAAATGTATGAGTATTTGTCCTTTAAAATGTATCGTTTTAACCTCAATTTTTAAGTAATGTAAGATTATTTTGTCCATTCCGAAACACTTAGATTTCTAACCAACAATACATATTTATTAATTTATTGAGTACAACCATTTAGTTACATGAAAAGTGCATTTGAATTTATTTGAACATGTGAAAGTTTTAAGAAGTGGTTGTAGAGAAGTTAAAAAAAAAGTGTTGGAAAATTAATTTTTAGTAACTAATTTTTAATACTTCTTTTATAATATATGTTTGTGGAAAATGTTATCCAACAAAAGATAGCACTTGTATGGTGCAAATCTACGTGTTATGTTATGTACCCTCCAATATTTTTTATATTTTAAAATTAATAAAAAATTATAAGAGCTAGCTCAATGCTAGTACCACTTTTGAGGGAAAATGATAAGAAAATACTAAATACAGAGAATATTCTGGCCATGAAAAATATATTAATATTGGCATGCTAGTGAATAGGTTTATAATATATGAGTTGTCATGTTTTTTAATATTTAATTATGTGCACTGAAACCATTATCAGGACTGTGTTCTATGGACAATACAAATGCACAGGACCTGGAGCAAGTTTTGCAGGGAGAGTATCATGGTCAAGAGAACTCACTGATGAAGAAGCTAAACCTTTTCTTTCACTTACCTTTATTGATGGGACTGAATGGATCAATTTTTAGTTAATCTTACACATTAATTATATGCTAATTTTTTAAAATAAAAATTTTATCTGATAGTATCTTTATGATAATTACAATTGGGCCTTACAGCTAGCTATACTCTTGTCCTTTCTCTTATGCTAAAGAAACCCTTTTAAAAAAATCATATGCTATATTTGTTTAGTGATTTGTAGGGTTTTTTAAAGTTGTTCTTCCATTCTTAGTAGTGAAAAGTCCATGAATTTTGAAATTGTCTTTTCAACATTTTGGAAGTACGTACGTATATATATATATATATATATATATATATATATATATGTATATATATATATATATATGTATATATATATATATATGTATATATATATATATATATATATGTATATATATATATATGTATATATATATATATATGTATGTATGTATGTATGTATGTATGTATGTACTCTTAATGGACACTAAAACACGTTGGAAGTGAGACATTTAAATTTTCATAAAAATTGATCCGAAAGTGCATCTTCGGACTAACCCCTACATTGATTGTGTTTATTTTACAATTCAGTCAATAATTTAGAACTATGATTCCGGATTTTTCATGCAAAAAATGGAATAAAATACTACCTTGCATGTATTTCACAACTCAGTGAATAATTCAAAAGTGCAGAAAATTGAATAAGACACCACCTTGCATGTATTCTTCACTCATGATCATACCACCGTTCTTCTTCAAACCATGCCAAAATTTTATTCCATACCCAATCAAGTTTTCTACTTCAAAACAATATTCTTTTGTTTTATCACATATTATTGTTGAATTATGAGAAATGCATGTTTTCATACATTTTAGTGTATATTTTAGTTTTCTAATTTTTTATTTTTTTTTTTTTGTATTATGGAGGGCAAAAGCCCCAGAAAGAAAGAAAAAACTACATAGCAATATATCTAGCTATAAAGATATTACTATTGTCTTTCTCAAGAGGAAACAAAAGCTAGCTAGGAATAGGAGAATGATTCAAGAAGCCTTTGTCAATTCTTTACCATGCTTTTCTAATAAGTTGGTACACTCATTAATAGTCTCACTTTTCGGTAGGGGTGGGAATAGGCTGGGCCGAGCTAGGCTTTGCCAAGCCTGAGTCTGACCTGCTAAAAAATTCAAAGCCTAAGTCTGGCCTATAGCCTATCGTAGGCTTATTTTTTGGGCCTGAGTCTGACCTATTTGAAGGCCTGATTGGCCTATTAGCCTACTTAAAGGCCTATTTCATTTGAACATTTGTAAATAAGTCATTCAACTCAACTTTATACAGACTAACAAATTAAAATATTTGTGATAGCTTTCCTAGTTAATGTCTGAGTGATAGAAGTTTTCTATAAATATATTAGAATAATTTTTAAATTACTAAGGCAATGCACACACTCGCCTAAAATTGTTTTAAACCTCTCTAAAATTTTCAAAAACACCTTAAAACCTTTAAAGGAACTATCAAGGTGCTTATGGATTGAACAAGGATGTGTCTGGTCATTTAGGAAGTTTGTATACATTGCCTAATTGATTAGGAACATTAACTAATCGATTAGAGCAATGCATATAGTTTTTTAATCGATTAAGAATATTCCTATTCAGATAAAAAGCTTGGTCGTTGTAGGATTTCCTTTTTGGGAATTAAGGTTGTCATATTTTGAATCTCATAATCAATTAACCATATGGCTTAAAGCATTTATCTCATTTAAAGGTTCATTGATTTTTTTCCTTTTTGAGTCAATTTTTTCCTATAAATAAAGAGCTTCTCCCCACTTTCAAAACACATAATAAGACAAATTTTTATATACTTTATCACAATATATTCTATCATTTCTTATTTCTTTCTTTTCCACTAGATTGCCTTATTGCTTTGGGAGTAAAAAAATATCACTAAGGCTTTTTATTCTAGTGTTAGGGTTATTCTTATGATTTATGCAAGATGACTTTATCTTTTGTGTAATATTTTTTGTGAAATATCTCTTGTGATAAGTCGTTGATTGGTGCGTGATCTAAACTTATAATAGCTCTTGTTTGGTTTGTGAGATTAATCGTCAAAAATCTCAGTTTTCTTCGCGAGCTTAGCCAAGTCTATGGAGAATCACAGCTCCAAGTCGATATGAATCTTTCCCAAGCGACCTTAGGGTTTTTGGCCCTAAACGACCTTAGGTGTAGCCTGGATGATTTTTCTCTCGTTCAAAGGCTTCTTCATTTTCAAAATATGAGTCAACAAATCAGACATGTCACTTTTTTGAATGTAAGACCCTACCCCGCCTCTCTTTTCCATCGCCTTCTCCAACAACCCTTACTTCCAGGACACTAAAAAGACATCCTATCTACATAAAAACATTGAAAGTTACTGAGAGAATAAATAAGGAGTACCTAAATGTTATATAAATAAAGTGAACTTACGTAAATAAGTGTCGATCACTAGCTTATTCCCCTCACACTCCATCAACTTCGTAACGTTTCAAGAGTAAGTTTAAAGATTTACTCCAAATCTTAGCCCTGCATTTTCTTTTAAAATATTGATTTTAATTGATCATTTATATTCTTTAGTGAACAAAATATTTCTATAAATAATTATACAAATAAAATCAACATCTTGTTTTTAAGAAAATAATTTTAAGTCCGTGAAACAAGCGAAATGAATCTAATGAGATCAATCTAACGAATTGAACTGAATTGTTCGTAAACATATAAAGAGTCGAGTTTAGTTGAACCAATTCATAAAAAGTTTAGCCGAGCTAAGGCGAATTCGACTCGACTTAACTCATTTCATGAATTTTAAATAAAAAATTAATAAATATATTTCAGTTTTTAATGTAGTTATTAAATAAAATTTGATAAGATCCATTAATTACTACTCTACCCCTCTTCCTCCTTGGTTCTACCACCTCTCTCAATCTCCAAACCACATCGAACCAGTGATTCAACCCACCATTTTGTATTTCCAGGTTCATCCATTCTTAATCAATTTTCTCTCTTTTCTCTATTTCATTCATTATTGCATGCTGTAACTTTACAAATCTTCATCCTCTTAGTTAGGGTTTCTCATGTATAATTAGGAATTAATTTCATCTTTTTTAGGATACACATTTGAATTTGATTTTTTGATTTAAGATACGAACTTTTCCTGATTTGTTATATGAATTGTTTTGGGATTTAGATTTCAATTTGAGGATTTATGAAATCATGTTTCCCTAAATTTGTTATGACATGCTTGATGCTTCATTGTTTCAACAATTGCTCAAAATTAAGTGGTTTAGCTTCTACATTGCATGTGATTCCTGTGATTGAGTGTATGGAATGATAAATTTCGGTTTTGTATGTGTTTCGCTTCGCAATTAGACAGTTTACAATTGCAGATGCAGAGGTTTTTCCCTTGATGATAGTGTTTACTATGCAGATTTTGAGATAGACATGCATTGTTTGAACCATTTGTTATATACTTCTTATCAGATTCTCCAATGTTTCAATTTCAATCTCCATGGCATTGATTCTCGTAATCGCTTGTATCATTTTTGTTTGGATAACTTCTCTATTCAAAATTTTCCTTCTCGCTCGCATCCGTTCCACCAAACATTTTACGTTGAATGGTACGCTTTCTTTTTCTCTTTTTTTTGGGTTCCATTTTATTTCACTCTAAAAATTTGTTGTTTGTTTGTTTATATTATTTTTGTTTCCTCGCTTGTGTTCAGGTAGAGCTTTTCGGAAGAGAAATGTCTTACTGGTTATTGCTCACCCTGATGATGAATCCATGTATGTTTAAATATGCCAATCTTTTTATTTTTTAGTTTGTTAATGATATTGATTGACTCGTCAATCTCTTAATATAACCTTAAATTCAAGGTTTATGATAAACTTATTTATGGTTTGATCTAGTTTTAGTGCTATTCTGTCAAATTAGTTCTAGGTAAGGTTCCTTTATTCTCTGTATGTGAATGAATCTAACTGTTTTGAAGTTTATATTTTCAAATGTCTGCATTGTGGTTTCACATTGTTTTGAAACTTTATTCCATTTTGGCAGGTTCTTTGCTCCAACTATAAATTTTCTGACTTCAAGAGGGCACAATGTTCAAATACTCTGCTTATCTAATGGTGATTAGCTTTAAATAATTTATTTGTGTTATTATTTATAACATTTAGTTATGGTATATCTATGTGTGTGTGTGTGTGTTTATGTTGATTCTTTTGTGCTTTCGGCAATTTTAGTTATGCTCATTTTTAACCAATTTTAAAATTATTGTATTTCTTCGTTCTACCCGTATTGCAGTTCAATTTTCTTCCGAGCTGAATTTTTATGAATTAAGCAAGTTCAAATTTTAAGTAGAACATAAGTTTTAACTGTTTTCAATGTGTACAAGTATTATCAAGTAGCATGCGCCGTGGCAGATTGTGGTAGCAGATTTTTTTCGCTAGCCGTTATGGCCAATTTGTGAAGGATGGCGGCACTGTGGCGTTATATACGGCTTAAAATGGAAGATATTTTGCATGCAATTATAATTTCTTGTTCTTTTTATTTGCTTTTCTGCCATAGGCTTTGAGAATCATTAAATGTTTATGCTTCAATCCTTTATATAGCGTATTTGTTATTATATTCTGTAGGTGATGCTGATGGCAAAGGGAATATCAGAAAACAAGAACTTTATCAGGCTTGTGTATCCCTCAAGGTGATTTGCAAAGAGTCTTGAAATAGATGTGGATTGAATGAAACATTGATAAGAGCTTCCTGTTACGTATTAAAAACTGCCCGCTCACTCTAACTTTTTATCCTTAGATCATTTATTCGTCATAGCTATCCTTAGAACTAATCTTGGAAAACATGGGAAGCCTTTGATAAACTTTTTATCCTTACAGGTTCCAATGCAACAAGTGAAGATTATCAACCATCCAGATTTGCAGGTTTTGATCTAATAGGTCTATTGGAGTTGTAAAACTTAATGTTACTATAAAAAAAATCTGTTAGTTCCTTATATTGTCATTGTTTATTCTCTTGTTATACTTAGGATGGTTTTGGTAAAGTTTGGAACCATAGCTTATTGGCAAAGATTATTGACGAAGAAATAACCAGTCACTGCATTGATATGGTAAGACCCTGCCTCTACAAACGTAGTTTGAGTCAAGAAGCTTTCGTTTGTGCTATCACAATCATCTTTTGGCAGACTCTCATTATTACTCTTACCGCAGATTATTACTTTTGACAAATACGGTGTCTCGGGACATTGTAATCATCGTGACGTGCATTATGGAGTATGGTAATCACATCATTTAGCTATTTAGATTAAATCCAGTTGATCATTCACGTCATTTTTTTTCTCATTCTTATGCTGCTACCATACCACTAACCTGAACAAACTCCATGTTGTAATGTAAGCAGCAAGGTACTATATGATACGTCAAGAGGAGATATCGAAGTTTGGGAGCTTGTATGTTTTTGCTTTCTTAATTCTATTCTATTCTTCTATGATCCAATTGTGCTTTGTTAGAATATTCTCAAATTGATTTACTTACTTTGGGTCTTTGGGTGTTTTCATTACTCAGGTCAGCACCAACATACTGCGCAAATATAGCGGTCCGAATGATATATGGTTATCTATGTTTTGGGCCATGCTGCCCTCAAATGGAACAGTGCAGTGCTTGGTAAACGAGCATTCGCGTAGAAGTTTTACAGCTATGGCGCAACACAAAAGCCAATGGGTTTGGTATGCAACGCTTTACATAATTTTTATTGTGAATCTATCAGCATTGCATGACAAAACATATGGTTTTTCTCAATTAACAATCAATTTCGTTTTTGCAGGTTTCGCAAGCTTTTTGTAATCTTGTCCAGTTATACTTATATGAACACTCTTAGAAAGATCAAGTGAAGTTGCAATGCCGATGCCGAAAAAGTCGTTTTGCTTGTGAGATTAACTCTCACTTGTTGCCATTCAATTTTGATCTACATTATTGGATATCAAACTTCTATTGTTCAAGTTCTTGACACTTTCTCTCAACATGATTGAATGTGATCTGCTAATTTTCTTCAAAATTATTCAAGATGTATATGTTCATCAAAGGTGCTCTAACTTGCTTAGTTTGTTCTGAGTCAAAATGAGTGACATAGTTGACCAATTCACACTTTATACCATAGAGAAACAAAACCATTTTTATATGGATAATTTATCTGTAAAAACCACATGTCAATAATATAATTAGTTAAGATATTTTATCAATTCATTTATCTTTTTTCAATGTAACATTCTATATTATAAACAATAATTTTTAAACATCTAGTTAATTGAATACACTATTTTTCAATGTAACATTCTGTTTAAGTACAAATGAAAGTGACATGCCAATTTAAAAAGTTGTAAGTTGCATTGTCATGAATCATATTTAAGAAACAAAACATATAGTGACATAGACATTATATTAGTTAATTTAATTACATGAACATAAAGACATAAGAGTGAAAAAGACATCAAACCACTTAATTAGGATCCATGAACATAAAGTAAACATATATTGATGAATAATTGTGAAATAATTCTCCACTTGATGTCATTATATGCCATCTAAGTAAGATAATTTGTTTTGAAGTGGAAAACATAATCACAATTTTGGTACCTTCTTCATATATAGAGATTCTTGATAACAAATTAAAGGTTGATATTATGCTCCTTTAGGAGAAAGCCACGTAGTAATGAAGCCAAAACTAAATAGAAAGCAACATATATCGGTTTTGAGATGATTACAATGAAGAAAAGTAGCTTACATTTTTCATTTCATTC
The DNA here is from genome assembly GCF_029867415.1 of Vicia villosa. Lineage (NCBI taxonomy): Eukaryota > Viridiplantae > Streptophyta > Magnoliopsida > Fabales > Fabaceae > Vicia > Vicia villosa. The sequence continues at coordinate 685,282 of NC_081183.1, read as the reverse complement.
TATTCTCTTTGATATTGATTAGAGGATCCAATAAATTATTCCTTAATTAAAATATCTTTTAGATTTATTTGAAAGACCAAGATTTAATAACCATTTACAACTGCTAAATTATATTAATTACATGGGAATGGGAATGAATAAAGGCTATGTGTCCTTTTTATCCCTTGGTTATATTCCATAGTTCATTTTAATCATTTTCTTTTAAAAACATCAATTTGATCCTTTATCAATTCATTACGTATCACATTTATTCTTTCGGTTAGATCTGTCAGTTAAAGTCAATTAAATTGTCAAATGGCGCTAATATGAAGGAATATAATTTGATGTGAACATTAAGTGAAGTTAAATATATTCTCAATGTATTTCGTTCGCATTTCTTAACCTTAGCAGACAAACGTTTGAAGAAGGTGACTGCGAAGTTTTGAAGGCGAAAGTATAATCGAAGGTTGAAACGAGTGAAGGAGACGGCAATTGAAGGCGAAATCGAAGGTACAGACGCCATTGAAGAACCTTTTCATACAGTTAGTATCAGTTTATTTCATTCATATTTTAGAGTTTTAAATGTTATATGATGTTCTTGTAGAAATGAACTTTTGCGATTTCAGAGTTTTCAATGTTATATTGTGCTCACGCATCAATGAAATGTTAGGGTTTTTTTGTGTTAGGATGTTAGGGTTTTCAATGTAATGTGATGTCATGAAATAATGAAATGTTTTCTAGTTTTACAATTTTAGGGAAAGTCAATGTTATCTTGTGTTCATGCATCAATGTTATGTATTTCTGGTGTTTAGATTTTAGGGTTTCCCCCCTTTTCTAATTTTAAATTTTCTGGACTTAGATAGAAATGGATGAATACTTGAGTTTAAAAATTCATCATGGTGGTGAATTTATGGATAGTGAACAAACAATGTATGAAGGAGGAAAATGTGATGAATTACAAATTCATGTTGATAAGTGGAGTTACTTTGAGTTGGTAGGTATACTAAAGGAATTAGGTTATAATGAGGTAGATACAATTTATTATAAAGACCTCACTTTTGGGATGAATGTTATGAATGATGACAAATGTGCGTTAGACATTGCTGATCTTTGTATATACAACATTCCATGTCCCAACCGCAATATTGTAAGGGTCCTCTTCCCGGAGAAGAAGATTAAAATGATGAGGGCATAGTAAATCTTGAGGAAGAAAATTTGATTTCAAAAATTTATGATGAAGTAGTTACGGGTAGTGTGTAGGATGATTAAGGTGGTGATGTTAATGTTGGTGAGGGCTGAATAATGATGAGGTGTAGGGTTTGAATAATCATGAGGTGATGTTAATGTTGGTGAGAGGCTGAATGATGTTAGTGAGGTACACTATGTGATAGAGATTGATCAAACTAATACATGTGTGTTGAATGGTAATGTAAGCTCTGATGACAATGAGGATGAGAGTTATAATTATGATAGTGCTTTGGAATTGCTTTCGGTGATTCTGATGAGAGCGAATATAATGATGAAGAAAAAATTGGCAATCTAATTGACTATGGGGTAAATCAAGAGGTAAATAGCAAAAATAAGAAATAGAAGTGGGAAAAACACAATATAGAATCAAAAAGGAGTGAAAATGAGAGTGAAGAGTTGGAAAAGTACATGTGAAAGTGATGGGAGCAATGGAACAATCAAGAAGAAGTATCAAATGTTCAAGTTACAAGAAGATATGTCAAATTACAAATGGGAGTTAGGAACATTTTTTAGTACTAAAAGCGAGTTTAAGGAAGCAATAACAACATATGTTTTCCAATCTGGTAGGAACCTCAAGTTTAAGAAAAATCACAAACAAAAGACTAGGGTTAGACGTAAAGAGGGTGTGAGTGGGAAGCATATTGTGCTAAGTTGCCTATGGAGGAAACTTGGCAACTTAGCAAAGTAATTGATAACCACACTTATAGTAGAGAATACAATTTCAAGATGATGAGTACAAAATGGTTGAGTAAGGGGATTCAAAATTTCCTAAAAACTATCATAAGACGAAGATTAAGGATATAAAGGAAAAAGTTCAAAGGAAATGAAATGTAGGGGATAATAAGACAAATACAATTCGGTCTAGATTTGCAACTAGGGACATGGATGATGGTTCATTTCAAGGGGATTACACAAGAACTTATGACTATTGTCATGAAATCCTAAGAACAAATATTGGAGCAACGATCAAATTAAATGTCCAACATGTGCAAGAAGGGATTGATGATAAAAGGCCTTATTTCAAAAGATTATACATATGTTATGTTGCATGTAAGAAGAGTTTCAAGTTGTGTAGGCGTGGCATTGGTCTTGATGGATGCTTTTGGAAGCAATTGGTAGAGATCCTAATAATCAGATGCTGCTAATAGCTTTTGATGTTGTGGAGGGGGGAACAAAAGATAGTTTGTCATGGTTTTTGAAGCTTTTGATTGATGATTTAGGAGTTAGGAATAAGTGTCTTTCCTACACATTTATTTATGATCAACAAAAGGTATGTTGTATTTATGTTAAACTTTCATGTTTGTTCTTTATGTTATTTCTAATTTATTAATGTGACTATTTATGTATGTTGTATTCTAGGGTTTATTATCTGCAATGGATGAGCTATTATCTAATGTCAAACAAATATTTTGTGTGATAAATTTATATAACAACTTTAGGAAGAATTTTTGTGGAAAGTTATTGAAAGAAATCATATGGAAGGCTTCCAAATCAACTTATCAACAAGCGTGAGAAAAAGAATTTAGAGGAATGAGAGATGCCAATGAAGAGGATTTTAAGCACAAGATGAAGACACCATGTAGATTTTGGAGTAAATCATTTTTCAAGACACGTTCAAAATGTGACTCCGTTCTTAATGATATGTATCAGGCATTTAATAGTACCATTGTTGAATCAAAGGCTAATCCATTGGTGACTATGGTGGAAAAATCAAAACTTACCTTATGAAAAAGTGGGCACATGATAGGATGAGATTCTCGTACTTAAGTGATAAAGACTTTTTACCCAACATTATGAAGAAACTGGAGAGAACCATCACATACACCAACTTATGGATTGTAAGATAAATGTCATTTTTCATTACTAAAAGTCATTATTCATTAGTAAATTTCCATATTGATTTTGAAAAATGTTGTAGGGTGTTAGCTGAACACATTTTTAAGGTCAAACATATTGAAAATCAAGCAGAAATTTTTTTGTCAACTTGAAGGAATGTCTATGGTCTTGCAGAAAATGGAAAACCACAGTTCTTCCATGCGTTCACGCAATATCATCCATGAACAGTGAGAACCTAAGAGTAACTGACTACATCCCAAAGTATTACAAGAAATCAAGGTATCAGGCAATCTATAATCATGTGATATATCCTGAGAGTCACTCTAATTTGTGGGTCAAGACAGAATATTCAGATCTCCAACCACATAAATAAATAAAAATGTTAGGAAGACCAAAGGCGACACAAATCATAAAGTGAGAAAAATTGAAATGATTCTTAGATGCAATAGATGCAAGAAGACATGTCAGAATAAGTCTATTTGTAAGATGACACCATATCCATATCCAATTCAAGACAGTCAAGCTAGGACTAGCAAGAACCTACTTAATTAGCTCAACAAAATCAATAACCCAGTCAATTTACACACACAACTCAAGCAAGTCAAGTTTGTCAGTAATCTCAACCAAGTCAAGGAAGGCCAAAGAACTTGAGTGTTAGCAAGAAATCATCTTCTGGTATTACATAATGTTCAAGAATGCAATTGGCTCAACCCTGAGGATGACTACTCCAATAAAGATAATCGCTCCAAATAAAAAGAACGTTTAGTTTAGTTATGTATTGTCTGTTTTGAGATGTTTTATGTTGTATTATGAACAATATTTAGTTATGTACTACTTGTTTTGACATGTTTTATGTTGGAAGATTATGTTGTTGTTTTGTATGCCTATTTGAACAAGGTATTTTGGTATAAGGTCTTTAAGATTTCACATTGTAGTATGAACAATGTTTTATGAATGTTGAATGTTGAACAAGGTATATTTAAATTTTAAGAATAATATATATTCTATGGTAACAAATTAAAGTTCTGGTATAATGTATGCATATTGATAAACATCTCAAAAAATTTACATTCAAGTTACTAAGTAAAATTGGTACATAATTCAGTGAAATTAAAGTGGTACATAATTCCATTGATACATTCATCTAAAACTCGTACAAAATTCCAATGGTACATTATTCCACTAATGCATTCAACTAAAATTGGTACATAATTCAACTAAATTAACTCAATTAACTCTTGTAATTTAACTTTTCTGGTCATTCAATTTGGTACAAACAATAAAATTGATACAGCCAAATTAAAACATTTTGACTATTAATACAATGAAAACAAGAAAAAACATAATCTTCCCAAAAACTAGTCCACTTCATCGTGTTCTTCATAGCCATTTCTATTTCCAACTACTCTTGCTTTTGTTCAATATTTGTGAGTCTTAGTTTTCCAACCTCCATTTTTGCTTCCTCGTATTCTTTTGTTAACTTTTCCAACTTACATTTTTGCTTCATCATGAATTGATCCTTCTCATCTCCAACTTCTTCCTATAACCTGTCAAAGAAGCCACACCCAACCTGATTAGAACCCTAGGTAGATTAAGAAATCAAAAAAAAATGTCATAAGAAGAAGATTTACCAAAAAAAAATCCACGAAAAAAATTTACCATTAAAGCTTACCTCAAAACATGGACAACCCCACAATTTCTTTTCATATTTACTAATTGTTGTTGTCCTGTGAATAACAGCAATGTCTCCATAATGACAACAAGGTTTTCATCGCATATTCAAACTTGTGTAAACCTACGAATCAAAACTTCCAAAACTCTTTGTTTTCCCTAAGGATGAACAACGCCCGTACCCCATACTTATGGAACTCATGTTTTCGATTTAGGGTTCATTTTAGGCAATTGCGATGGAAAACGATGAATGAGACCTAAGAGACGGGAGTTAATCTCTCTGATCTTACCTGCTTTATTGAGCCACCTGGATATGTTAAGAAAACGATGAATGGGATCTACGATGGATGCGACTGTTTCGAGATCGGCCGATGATATTATCAAGATGTTACAAAATCCACCTAGATATTGAAGTGTGATGTTTGATCTATTTTAAAATCCCTTATGTATTTTTGATTTTAGAATATCAATGGTATTTTCATTTTGTCAAGTTGTTGTTTTTCCATTCTATTTTTCTGCTTCTACCTCGCAAGTTTCCAAAGTTATACCTCTGAAGGTGTTACGTATATACATTTTCGAAATAATTTATGTTTCAACTTAAATTTAGTGCGTCCAGAGATACATCTCTGAAACCTAGGGACATTAAAGTATTTTCGCGCAGTGCGCTAGAAGGTTATGGGTGTGCATTAAGAAATTCCCTATTTTTATATTCAAAGTCTCAAACTTTTGAGAAATTTTATTTAAGAAGTTGAATGAAGACTCCATAATTTAATGGTGAAAAAATATAAGATCATGTGCTATAGACCACATTTCTATTATTGTGTTGGTATTTATCTTACTCTCATGAATATTTTTTATAAATATCTATTAGTCATGTGTCCAATTGTAACCATAATAAACATAATTTAATTTTGTTAAATTCACATTCATTACATAGACTATATGTTATGTTTCTTTATCAAATCAATCATTCCAAATAATATAAAACTCAGTCTTTATCTCTATCTCCATCTCTCTCGAACAACCAAACCAGAGAAGAATCCATAAAAACCAAGAAACTTATCCTACATTAAGCACTTAAAAAACATCAAATAAGTTAAGGAAAAAAAAAACATTATATATATCCACCAAATTATGCAATAGTAGAATCTATTACTTTTTCTTCAAAACCTATACAATGATCAAAACAGCAATCACCTTATTAGCCATAAGCACTTCTTACTTGTTACTTCTAGCTACTCCAACCAAGAATCCTGCCTATTATCATTCTCTCTTTCTATCAGATTCTTTTTCAGATAATGTTTCCATATCAAACAACCTTGAAATTCTCACACATAGGCCCCACATAGCAGGTTCTGAAGCCAACAATGAAGCTGCAGCTTATGTTGTCTCAGTTCTCACTTCATGTAACATACTTTCCCATGTAACATCCTATGATGTTTCTCTTACATATCCTCTTTCTCGTTCTTTGGTCTTGACAAAATCATCATCAGAATCAGAATCTTCTTCCATTAGCTTTAACCTTAGTCAACAAGTTTATGAAGGTGATCCTTATGCTGATGTTGCTGATGAAGTTGTCCCTACGTTCCATGCATATGCCAAGTCAGGTACTACTATTATACTACCGGAATTTTGAATTCTGTTATTTGAGATTATAAAGTCAAACTCTTACCGCTGAACTGATCAGGTACGGTCGTTGGTTCTGTGGTTTACGCGAACTATGGAAGGGTGGAGGACTATTTGAAACTCAAAGAAATAGGAATCAATGTTTCGAATACAGTTGTTTTGGCGAAGTACGGAAAGATCTTTAGAGGAGACATTGTGAGGAATGCATATGAAGAAGGTGCTATTGGAGTTGTGATATATTCGGATAGAAAGGACTATGGCGGAGGTGGAGGCGGATCAAAGTGGTTTCCTGATGAAAAATGGTTGCCACCGAGCGGTGTTCAGGTTGGGAGTGTTTATCGTGGGACTGGAGATCCTACAACACCCGGTTGGGCTAGCAGTGATGCGTGCGAGAGAATATCGAAGGATGAAGTTGAGAAAAGCGGTGATGTTCCTTTGATACCTTCATTGCCAGTGTCGGGTGAAGATGGCGAGAAGATAATTAGGTCAATTGGTGGTCCTGTTGCGGAAGATGATTGGCAGGGAAGTAAAGATGCACCTACTTATAGGGTTGGACCGGGACCAGGGATTCTCAATCTTAGTTACACGGTATCGTATAAGTGTTTATGTATCCGCTCGAATCGATTAAGTTCTTATTGAATAACGTTTGTGTTATAATTCAAAATTTTGGATATTCGTTTTTAGGGGCAGGATGTTATAACAAGAATTCAAAATGTGATTGGTGTGATTGAAGGAACAGAAGAGCCTGACAGGTATGAAAAAGTTCCTCCTATATCCTTTGCAAAACTTTTACTAACTTTTGCAACTGTTTGTAGATATGTGATCTTAGGTAACCATAGAGATGCATGGACTTTTGGAGCAGTTGATCCCAATAGTGGCACCGCAACACTGCTTGAGGTAACAATGGCTTTCTACTATGTAGTTGCAGACGTAGGCACACTTGGCCGAACTATGTAAACAAGTATTGCATTTGTTGTTTGCGATTTTCGTTTTGATTATTTCAGGTAGCACAAAGATTAGGGAAGCTTCAGAAAAGAGGGTGGAAGCCTAGAAGAACAATCATATTATGCAATTGGGATGCTAAGGAATATGGCCTAGTAATAACTTTCTTTCTCTTTTTTTTTTCTATATTTCTTTCACACAAAAGTTCAAAATTTGACACACATTCATTTCTTACAGATTGGATCAACAGAATGGGTAGAAGAGAACAGAGAAATTCTTACTTCAAGAGCAGTTGCTTACTTGAATGTTGACTGTGCAGTAGCTGGACCAGGGTTCTATGCCAGTGCTACTCCACAGCTTGATGAATTGATCAAAAAAGCTATTCAGAAAGTATGACGGAAGTTCAATGATGAGTTTATTTAACCAATACTTGTGTCGATAATGAGTTTATTTTTCCATTTGTAGGTGAAAGATCCAAATAACTCATCTCGGAGCATCTATGATTCTTTGACTAGCTCTGGCAGCTCTCCTCAGGTAACTTACTTGTTATGCAAGTAACTAACTAGCTATCTTCGTTATAACGTGTTTGTAAGCTCAATTCATTGTGATCATGAATGAATATACATGAAGCATGCGATTACTAAGTTCTAATACAGTTATTTAATAGTTTGGAAGGTTAGGAGGAGGAGGATCAGATTATAAAGCTTTTCTGCAGCATGTGGGGATTCCAGCAACTGATATATCCTTTGGAGAAGGTAGAACACAATTAATTCTTCTAATCATATCAATAATTTCATTTCTTCTATACACAAATTTTTTTGATTTGTCACTAAAATATGAAGAAAAAAATTATTTCAAATATGTTGCAGGATACCCGGTTTATCATTCACTATATGATGATTTCGTCTGGATGAAAAAATTTGGTGATCCTATGTTTCAAAGACATGTTGCAGGTTGGTACATCAGACTAGTGTTATCCAAAGGGTCTTTTTCATTTTGCGAAAATATTTTATGCTTTTGAATCTGTCAATGTATATAAATTAAATTCGATAAAATTTTGTTTTCAGTGTTTCTCTTACCCTTAGTAATTGTTTATGTTCTGGAAAACAGCTGCAAGTGTTTGGGGTCTAATAGCACTTTGGCTAGCAGATGAGGAATTCTTACCTTTTAATTATGTATCATATGCTAAGGAGCTTAAGGTGATTTAGTCAAACATTTGTAATAACAGACTATTTTCATTAAATTTGAGAGAATCTTACAACATCAAATATTTGAATGTTAGCTTAACATGAAGGAACTGGAGAGTGAGATTTCAAATAAGGATATAAATTTGTCTCCTATGTATAAGTCCATCATGGAGCTTGAAAAAGCAGCTACCAAGATAAATAACCAAATAAAGGTATGTCTTTGAGCATCTTTAAACCATAACAACATAATTATCATACAGCTCAATATGGAAATAGATTGTTGAAATGTGTTTTTTTTTCAGGAAATTGAAGAAAGTAAAAATTGGAGAACATGGAAGATGGAGCATTTGAAAGTGAGAGAAGTAAATGATAGACTGATGATGGCTGAGCGCGCATTCACTGACAGAGATGGTCTCTCTGGATTGCAATGGCATAAACATTTGGCAAGTCTTTTTCTAGGGGCTTTTCTTATCTTAAAGAGCAATTGGAAAGTTGAAAAGTTATGAAAACTTCTACTTAATTTTATTTTCCACTGTTTTTTCAGATCTATGGACCATCTAAACATAATGGCTATGGCTCTCAATCATTCCCTGGAATTGGTGATGCTGTACAAATGGCCAAAAAACTACGTACTGTAGAATCATGGCGTCAAGTACAACACGAAGTTTGGAGAGTCGCGAGAGTCATCAGACACGCTTCGTTAGTTCTTTCGGGTCAATTAACATGAATATTATTTTACCTATATGGTTACCTTTGACAGCACAGCAATAAATATGATGGATGGTGAATAAATATTCCATAACTTGCAATTTCGATGATTAGTTGCAACTTAGTTTCTCTCGTTCTTGCTATAAGGCTGTCACACTGGTGTAATGAGAAGCCGACGTATTTGTAAAACTTATGAGAATTATAAATCTAGACAAACTGCAAGAAATCAATTTTCATATTTGGCTCCTAGTATCAAGCAATCAGAAAATATCATTCACAGAATTATCAAATGGTTGATAATGTGTTTGGCAATCTGTTGAAAAATCTCACATTCATTTGAACGGATTCATACTCAACTATTGAACATGTTCTTACATTCATTTGAGCCAACCTATACTCAAATTCTGAGCATGCTGACGCTGTTATATATAGAAATCTCACTAAACATCCAGCACAGAAAACAAAGGTAAGCCATGGATGGATGAGAAATGAAACAGAAAAAAGGACATAGGAATTAAAATAGATACGCAACGAGCAACGATCTGTATTTATGGATGGGAGAAACTATCCTTGTTCACATTAATGGTTACATGAAGCAAACAATTGTAATCAACTAATTGGAGCCACAAGACTCGGAACTTCTTAAGAAAAAAGGTAATCTACCTTCAAGAGATATCATCAGGCCAGCCAAGAAGAAGATACATTCAAAGAAACTTGTGTGCTCTATCTAAAAGTCTATTTAAATAAAATAAAAACACAGGATAATCTAGCCAACTACCGGCATCATGAACACTCTAAGCTTAACAAACTTCTCTAATTCTCTATTAACAATACCTGCTGTACAGATCAAGGGTACATCAAAAATTGGGGACTATAATGAAGGTTTGATAGGTTAGTTCCTATAACTTACTTTATGTACAGTTCTACCTACCAGGAATTGCTAATTATGTGCAACAATGCCAAGATGAACTTTAGTAATTTACTTCCAAACCTTGATGGCCCCATCTCTACCACTTGAAAGTAGAAGTCTCTGATTTAACTTAACCGAAGCCACAGAAACTACAGAATCACGATGACAACCGGCAGAATCAGTAGCAGCAGCTGCAAGAATTGCCTTTGGTGTCAGCTTGGCTGCAAGAGGACGTCTCTTTGTCTCCTGTTCAAACAAGAGTAGAAGGCTAAAATTTTGTTGTCTATATTCTAATCAAGTTGGAAAGTTAAAGCCTTGAAGAAACAAGCAATATCCAGCAGCATTTAGATGGTACAATAAATTTAAACAGTAAAAGTAAAAGATTTTGGCCATTGGAAAACATTGGAATGAAGAAAGTAAAAGATTTTGGCCATTGGAAAACATTGGACTGAAGAAAGTAAAAGATTTTGGCCATTGGAAAACATTGGACTGAAGAAAGTAAAAGATTTTGGCCATTGAAATAACTTTTACAAAGGGATGCATAATGTAGAAATAACCTATATAAAGCTGATTAAGAATGAAACATTCACACATCAATATTTTCTCTATTTCTGTAAATGTAATAATAGAAAACTTTAATGGAGACTGGCTAAAATTTGAACAAGAAAAAAAAAACATTCATAAAAACTATTTAAGCAAATATTCATGATAGCTAGGTTTGTTCAGTTTCTTGATTTGTTCGGCAAAGGTAACACTAGCTGATTTCAGGTAGTTGGAACAGAAGTAACTGGTGAAAATAAAAAGGAACTGTTTAGCTGATCCAACCAGAAGTGTACAATTTGCCGAGTAAAAACCTGCCATACCAACCACAATTTCATGCAATGTAATGGTCTATGCCACTAGACTGAATGACAACCTCCCCCTCACCCCTAAAAAAGGCTGAATAGCATAATAAGCTGAAACATAAATTACCTGTACAACTTGCACTCCAAAACTAGATTTTGTTTCGTAAAAGTCATCATTTCCACCTCCCTTTAGGCTTGGTCCACAAATGCAGTAGCTTCTGTCAGGACTGAAAAAAGAAACAGTGCATAAAATAAATTCAATTAGACTATTTTCACAAGAAAAACAAGTAATTGGGATTAATGTTCAACACAAAACCTGTAATGATCCCATCGACGTATCTTTAAATCAGTGCCACCAGTCAATAAATCACCCCCTGGTAAGGGAAGTAATGTGCGAATACCAGGAAGACGGGGAGGAGGTTCATTTAGCTCATCAACTCTATACTTGCGATTAATATTTCGTCTTGGATCTGACTGAGAAGTTGGTTTACTAGATGGTTTGGCCAAGGCCCAAGGCATATCGGACATTTCTGCATCACTGTCATAATTGGCCATCCTCAGTACCTGTTTGTACAAGAAAATAATCAGAGTACTGTAAATATGAAACATCAATGTAATTCAAGGGATCCAACATAGTTATTAGCATCATCAAACCAGCCCGTGATAAATTATCACTTATACAGCACTTAACGTACTTGCATAAAAACGAAAGGTGGTAACCTTCAGTAAAAAAAAAAACATATCCTCTCGGGATAAATAAAATTTTGAATTTAGAGAGTATATTGGATAGAACTAGGTCGTGTTCTGGCACATATTGCATTCACTTACTATAAACAATTATAATTACTCTATACCTGGTGGCAGCTAGCATTTTCTGCATTCCAAAGAGAAACTTCATTGCATCCCGCAGCCACATAAACAAGGGGCCTAGTGGTTGAAGATAGAGAAGCATTTGAAGGAGGAAGGAAGAGACAAATCTTTTCTATAGGACAAGCAGGAGAATACTTCCAAGAGTTTACAGGTACACGAAATCTCAGATCCCAAAGTGTAATTACACCCCTGGACGACCCTGATACAAACCAGTTGGAACAAGACCCTGATGCTAGGGCCAAGGCGTAGCCCTCCTCGGGAGGAGCCTTCAGCGTCCAAGAATTGGAATTTGATCTTGTATCCCATAGATGAATGCCACAGTTCTGGGTGCTATACATAATGCTATTATTATCTGTAGGGCAATTTAAAAGGCCGAGTATGGCACCTTCTTTGGTATCCTTCTTTGTGATATCAGCAATCCCAGAGTACTTCTCAACAACATTTCCTAGTCCTCTAGAGATATGATCAACGGAAAACATATGAATAAACCCATCAGATGCTCCAGCTATCACTCGCGCTGATCCTGGAAGCATTGCTACACATAACGCACGGCTTCCCTCTAGGTGATAAGTTAGCTTTGACCTGAATGAAATGTCTTTTTCTAACCTTTTGGAATCCCAAATCTTGACTGTAGAGTCATCTGATGCACTCACAAAAAAGCTGTGATCAGAAGAAACTGCTATGTCACTCACTGCTGAACGGTGCTCCTGGAGGTGCGCAACCAACACCCCACGCGGCCTCCAACCAGAATCAGGGATGGATGTCCGAGCAAAAGATTGAAATCCTGATAAATCAGCTTGGGCAGTAGCTTCTTCAAGTGAAATTGATGCACCTTTATTATTAGAAGATAGTCCCAAATCTTGAAATGTGCTATTGACAAAAGCTGTTTCACTTTCCTTGGGATCCGGTTCATGTACCACTCGGTGGAACTGTTTAGAACCATTGCTGGTGCTAAACGAACCTGAAAAAAGCTTTGGTGCTGGAACTGAATTGGCCAGATTAAAGGACTTACTAAGAGGATTAACCCAAGGCATTGCAGATGAACTAACACCCAGAGAATTCATTTGTAATGGAGAATCAGATGCTGCAGGAGGTATACCCATTCCTCTCCTGTCCATACCGAATGAATATAAAGGTATGCCCTCTGATGGCTTGTCATATGTCAAACTGCTTACACCACTAAAGGTTGGTGACATAAATCCTGAAAACTGTAACTTCTCCGAGCATTGGGGATCACGATGTCCCCCCATATTGCTATCAGTATGCATAAAGGCCCCCATATCTCTTAATTTAGACTCGGCTTTGTCACAATCAGTTAGCCCTGGCTGTGGGAGGGAAGTTCCAATAGTTTGTTGAACCCCAGAACCTTGTTGCTTCTCAGCCCAGCTCTTTAACGAGTCCAACTCATCCATTCCTTTTTTAAGTAAATCCATTTCCCATATTTTAGACTGTGATGAGCTATACCATATCTTTCTCTGTCTTTCTAACATGTCAGAACTCCTGGAGCTCTCCAAGACTTCATAGAAAACCTGTCTTGAGACAGGAGGTTTTAAACATGACAAAAGAGCTTTCTCTGAAGCAAGAGACACGGGTTGTCTACGAAGGAAAGGACGTATAACAGGAGCAAGGAAAACATAAGAATCCACTGCACCCAGGCTCTCACTGCTAGCAGAAATGAAAGAGACAACTGATCTTCGTACCCATTCACTAGGATAGCACAATAAAGCAAAGGCACGCTCAATCATTTGAAGTAATATCCTCTTCCGGAAGAACCCATTTTTGCAAAGAATAGTTAAACATTCTAAGGCTCTAACAATGACAGCTTCTGTCATGTCACTCAAAGCTTGCTCAATGTAAGGTAACAGATATTCCTCTACACTTCTTTGGCCCACAAAAAAGCAGACATAAACAATCTTTTCATAGAACACTGTTCTTAATTGCTCATCTCGGTCATTTAAGAAGGCAGGAAGGATAGGTAAGAGTGTGTCATTACTTTGTCTCACACCAAAGAAGTAGCAAAGTTTACCGATGTCCTGAAGAAGTGCTCTTCTAATATTCGGTGTTTGCTTTGGACCCATAACAAGTTCTTGAACAACCTCTGCAATTGATTTTCTCAGCTGCAGAAGCTGGACATCACTATTTATCATCTTCATTCTCCCAGATGTCTGAGTAGGTGATGTCAATGGCTTCTGTGGCAAACTCAGTTCATCAAGGACACCTGCCTCACTCAAGCTCATTGAGTGTATCAAAAATCCATAAGCAGTGAGTGCCAGCTTAGCTATATTGCTGGCATAGCATATCCTAACACTTTCCTCAGGGTCATCAGGAAGCATAGAAAGCATAGGAAAAATATACTCAGGAAATATCTTTGCATCACTGGGAGGGAAATCCCGCACTATGGGAAGAATGTCACACAAAGTCTCCAAAGCAGCGCAGCGCACAATTGCTGCTGAATCAGAAAGCATTACAATCACATATGGGATAACACGCTGCAAACGATCTTCATCATCAATATATAGGGCAGACGCCTTCAACAAGAGTACAGCTGCCCTCCTCAGGTGAGGCAACTTGACATTGCGTATGCAGGAGCACAGCAAAGAAGTTATCAAAACCATGCCTTCACATCTCATAGTATCATTGGGTAATGGTAGAAAAGGCGTTCCAAATGTATCTGACTGACTGTCATACTCAGACATCAGTGAATTTAAGTCTTTCATAGTAATACTTTTCAAAAAGGGATGATCATTTCCTCGAAATGTATTGGAGATAGTTTGAAGCAGCTCACCAGGAGACTGCAAACTTTTTAGATTTTCAGGAAAGGTAGAATCTTGTGCATTCCCTGTTACTTGCTGAGGACCGGATGGATTTTTATTATTATTTTTAGCATCCCTCAGTAGGCCATTAATATCACCAAGAAGTTCATAATGATCATGAACTAAGCCTTTGCCTACGTCTTCTCTTTTCCTTTGTGTGTCCTTCATGAAACTCACGCTTTCTTTGGCAACCATCTCTTCCAAAAGCTCTCCAGAAGTTACACCTGCATCATCAGATGACTGCTTGTTCATCATTTGTTTAAGTATCTCCTGGAAAGCACTCTGACATAGTAAAACCTACATAGATTGTTCCCCACATAATCAAGGTAAAATAAGCAAGTTACAGAAAACAACAAACAATCAATGGACAAAAAATATATTTCAGTAAACCCATATACCCTCATATCAGAATGGAGAGGACTCCAGCAACGGTAAAAATCATGCAGAAATGGTGAAAAATAGGTAGGGAATACAATTCCAGCATATTCCTTTAGATATCCTTCAGCAGAAAATCGAGACTCTGGCTCTAACTGAATCATGTGCTGAATCATCTTACGGATTCCAATATCTGGTATCTGCACCCATAGAGAATACAGTGCTTAAAATATTAAAAACTGGGTCATGAGTATGGCTAGGAGGGATCAATCCCCTACTGATGGAACCATCAGAGGACAAAATAAGACAAACACACAAATAGAGTACTTTTTCAAGATGTTGACTTGGATCGTATTGCCCTCTGCGATACGCAAGAAGTTGAGACAGTTCAAAAAGTGGTTGGCCCTCGAGGAAAAGTTCAGCAATTACACACCTGAGAAAGTAAAATAATATTTGCACCTTAGAAACATGGTAAGCCAAAAAATCAAATTAAAACAGTATTAAAAATAGGTGTGCCAACAAAACCACATTGGTTACTTTTCAACAAAATAAATCTAGAAACTTCAGATTCGACAGAAAACTATACAATAATCAACTCAACAACAAATTAAACATCATAATTACACAAGTATATTGCCTTGCAGATTGCATTACTGCAATAAAAAATGCACACAATTCATTTCTCCAATGAAAAGTCCGTTAATTAAATTTCATGCACATAAGATTTCCGGCAAGATTGAGATTCTTGCAGCAATGATTGCTCACCCGACAGCAAATAAATCCATTGATGGCTTTAAGGGGGTATCATGCGCCATCTGCATCTCCCCTCCATTTTCATAAAACCTCTGACAGGAAAAATCCCCCAAAAAAATGAAAGAAATAGAGTTAGAAATATAATCATGCTCCGTAAAAACGGTAGTGACACTGATACTGACCGGCAAGAAAAAATGTAAGTAGTGACACACGGCAAGGATTATTGTCAAGTCACAAACTGCATTTTATAAATTTTAAACAAACTAAAGAAGAAAAATGTGTCCACGAATGTTTTGATAAAGTTCAAAATGGTTAACTATACCAAAAAAGAACTATAAAGTGGCTGCTAAAGCATGACATATTTTTTCATTAACCTCGATGTCTAACCTAAAGCCCAGATCAGTATTATTTATAAACATGTAAAACGAAAAAAAATAATAACCACCGGAGTCCTAGCTTAATCAAGTCATCAGGGCTACTTGCTTAATTCTAAATTTAAATAAGCCTATCAGCAGAAGATTACGAGGTACATATTTCACTTGCATCTTTATACTGAAATTCACATCAACTAATGAAGGTAAACAGAAACCCAGAAATATTCTATGCAATAATTTCACAAGATAACTTGTAGGAAACTTCAAACTCAGTAATATCACAAAAGCATCTTGGCTGAGCCAACAAACTGAAACAAGACAGATCGTACAAATAATCAAATAGTAATATGAAAGAAAAAGGATCCAACCTCAGGCGCCAGATAACAGAGTCTTCTTCCACCCGTGTCAAAGAAAAAAGAGAAATCGGATGGGTCATCATACGGAATATAAGTGGGTTTAAAAGATGCAAAATCAGCAAGGTAAAGCCAATTTGAGGATGTAATTAGCACATTTTCACACTTGATATCACCTACAAAAAAAGTGTAAATTTGCACAAATAACATCAATGCAAATGCAACGCCAATCAACAGCAAATAGATCCATCTCCACTCTATTCTCTCTTTTATAATTGTGTATATTTCAATTAAATCAAAACTTACCATGACACACTCCCTTCTCGTGGCTCTGTTTTACAGCTAAAAGCAACTGTATATATTACCCCAAACCAAAAAAAAAAGTCAGCAAAAGTACAAACTTTTAAATGCAAAGAAAAAAAAAAATGAAGTGTACAAGTGAAGAAGACCTGAAAAGCCAACCATTTCTTCTCAACAAAACTAAGAAAAGGTCGAGTGCTTAATCGATCATGCAAATTATGGAAGAAATATTGCCTCAAAAGATAAGCTGCTTTATCTGTTTCTTGCCAAAACTACGAAATCACAGATACTGCCACATGAGCAACATAAAGTAGATCCATAAAAACACCAATCGAAATAACGAGCACAATATCGCCAAGCCTTTTCGGCTACCAAATATGTTAATTGGAAATTCCCTCAAACTACATACAACACCATGAATTTTAAGACATTAAAATCAAATCGCTTAAAACTCAATTAGGAAACTCCCCGCGACCACAGCGTCAACTTCAAAATTAAAACAGGTAAAAAGATTAGCAGAATACCAACAAGACCTTTCAGTGATTTCCTCAAACAACATCTATCCTAAGCGCAACCGCATCTTCAGCTCAAAAATCAGAACAACTAAAAACGAGAATATCAACAAGTCCTTTCAGTAACCAAAAGCAGTAAGTATAATTAGCTCAAACTATAAAACATCTCATTCAAATTCGAACCCATTGAAACAAAAACTAAGTCACCAATCAGTCAGAAAACACAGCGCAACCAAAATATCAACACGAAAATCAAAATCAAAACAAGAAATTGCAAAATATAAACAAGTCTTTTCAGTAACTAAACATAGTAATTAAAATAAATAACCTCAAACTACAAAACAAAATCTCATTCAACTCCAAGCACTTAAAATCAAACTAACTCATCATTCATCGAGTTAACACAGCACAACAAGCAACAAAATTCAACTCAAAAATCAAAATGAAAAACAACAAAACCATTCAGTAACCAAAACTGAAAATTCCTAATTAGCTCAAATTACACATAAACTTCTCAAATTCATAATTAAGCTCAAACTACAAAAATAACTTCTCAAAATCCCAATTAGCTCAAACTACAAAACAACTTCTCATTCAAATTCCAATCTTTCATCAAATTAACTCAACACTAACCACATCAACACACCACAACCACAATTTCCACCTACAAACCCCAAAATCAAAACCAAAATCCAAAACAGAAAGAATCAAAAACCGAACCTGAAAAGGCCAAACATGAGGATGATCAATACTGCTAAAAATATCCTTAATCTGATTGAGACGTCGTTCATAATCGGAAAGATCAATGGAATCGCCGCGTTTGAAATAAACCTTAACAAGAACCAAACCTTCGTCGTGCTTACACTGAATCGATTTGAAGAAGCGGCCGCGTCCAAGAACTTCTTTCAGTACCAAATTGTAGGTCGACGGTAACTCGTGGAGGTAATACTCCGACGCGGAAACTTGCGTCGTGCGCGCGATTTTGTTTCCCATTGATTATTGGATAATCGCTTTTTTCTAAAATTGATTATGAGCTGTGACTAGAGTAAGTTCATATTTTTTTGATTTTCGCGTTTGGGTAATTTGGTTTGGGAATAAATAGGTTTTCGTTTTGGAGATGGAAACTCTTTGAAACACTCTTGTGTTACCCTTACTTTGATGCCATTGCGTACGGTTCTAACGGAACGGTTCGTTTAGTTAACTAGACGTGTAGTTTAAGTGTTGCAAGGTGTTAAGGTGTTAGGATTTTTGGTTTTATGATGCATTAGTTGTTTTAGGTACATTAGGTACTAGTGTGAAAGAAAATGATAGCATGCAGATGTTTTTGTTCCAGACAGATGAAATGGTGTTGTCGGGTCATTCAGAGTATCTCTTGATTGTGTGGTACAAGATGACGTTAGTTTCTGTCCATACGAGGGTCACTACCAGATACGATTGTTTGACGTCATCTCTTTATACTCTAAATGGCTTGTATGTGAGTCATCTCTTATGTATCATTATCTTCCAGATAGTTATGCGTCATTTAAGCTATATGCATATCATTCTGAGACCTCCCTATGAGGTCCTACTCCCGGCGTCCGCCGCATAGACCTACATGCAATATTAGATTATTTCATGAGTCACCTAGTACCAGAGGGTTAAATGTTATGGTTTTATAGGGTTTCATGCCCTATCATGATGCCATACGCTCCTGGAGAACCACCTAGGTCAGCTAACCTTGAGGTGCTTGAGGTTCGGGTGAGCAAGAAAAGAGTGTGACGGCGGTATGACGGCTTGTTGTAGAGATGGATATAGGATTCATATAGGCATGACTCTTTGAGGATGATTCTCCCTAGTTGGCCCTCGTGAAAATCATGGTTTCCGAGTTACAGAATATTGTGCGGTATAGGCGGCAGAGGAGGCAGGCGGTTAAATATACCCAGTAGTTTACATTGGGATGTTTTTTCGTTTTTAGTATTTTCGAATGTATTTTCGGACTCCTAATATATATGAATTATCTTGACTATTTTTTATTAATGTATTAATATTTACCCTTCTTTAACTTTAAATTTACTTGAATTTTACGTTAATTTAAGTTAATATAAGTTAAATTACGAATTTTGGCCTCATAAAAATTGAATGTTTGGACAATAGTGTTGGTATGATGCGAATCAGAGAGGGTTTTAGAGGTGCATCTCTGAAATAATCTCATTTTGTATTCACCATGCTTTAAAAACCTTCTAGGGTACATTTCGGATATGCATCTTCGAATTCACCCAAATTTCTTACGGAGATGCATATGCGAACCATGTTTTGTGTAAAATGTGGTGAAATTCATAATAACACATTTTGGTTATGATTTGGGTGCGTTCGGAGATGTATCTCCGGACTCACGTAGAAAAAATTTGGGTTTTCAAGCGTGTTAGAGGCACAACTAAGAGTGAAATGAGCATTTCTCGTGATTTATCATAGGCTTTTTTTGCCATATCTTCTTAAAAGGCTAGTCTGACCTTAAAGGCTATTTAAAAGTATATTGGCTTTCAAATAGCTTACTAGGTTAAATATGTTTGACGTCCTTATAAATATTTCAAATTTCGTATTTAGTCCCTCGAAATTTTTCTTCAAACAATGGTCCTCCCCAAATTTTTCCTCCATAAATTCCGTCGCTCCCGTTAAAATGGCTTAACGGCTGCCTACGTGGATGGTCGAAGGTCATATTTTTTTACACTTGGAAAATACACGTTGGATTATCTTTTTTAAAATATATAATTTTTCAAAAATATTATCAAAAAACCTTAATTACTTTCGTTGCATTGTTCTTCCCATTCCAATTATCTTCTTTTACTTCGTTTTGTTCTACTTTTCGTTCTAGTTGTTGTGTTTCAATATTCTCGTTCATTCTTCTTCTCCTTCGTGTTCTTCGTGTTACTGCTCATGGCATCTTCCTTAAGGCACGGCAAATCAGGATCTTCTCATTACACAATTGGACGCAACCGTCTAGAGAAAAGGTGTGTGTGTGTGTGAAATGTTTGTACGATATCATACCATTGCACGCATGGACCTAATAAAGGAAAGCTTTTTTGTAGATGCCCATTTTGGCAAAGTGAGGAAACTTGCAATTTATTCATATGGGATGAAGACCTAGCAAAAGGAAAGGAGGTTAGTGAATTTGTTGATGAGGACTAAAGCAAAGATGAAAGCAACTTAAAGGAGATGCAAGCTTTTGAAATATTGAAGGAGATGTATGAATTTTCAATGAAAAAGAACAAGAAACAGCAAATAGAGATGAAGTCTGAAGCAATTTTTGGAAATCACAAGTCAACATGTCTTGCATTCTCATTTATGCTCAAGATGTACTTGATATTGGAGTGTAAATGTTGATGATTCTATATTGTTGAAATATTGTTCTGATGTTGATGTAATGTTGTTCAATTGTTAGCCAAATGTTGTTCAAATGTAATGTAATGTAATGTGATGTAATGTAATGTAATATAATGTTTTGCAACTGTCTGTCAAATGTTGTCCAAATGTGTAATGGTGATCAATATGACTGTAATGTAGTTCAAATTTGTTGTCCAAATGTGTGATGTTGATCAATATGACTGTAATGTAGTTCAAATTTGTAATGTTGAATATGTATTGAATAAGCTAATCTGAAACTTTTGAATCAAGTCAATATACTAAAGCGTCAACATTTCTACATCAACACACAACGATGTATAATGGAAAATTTCAAGAAGTATTTGATACTTATGCGTATATTAATGTTGTCTGCAAAGTATAACATGTAATCATGCAAACTATTCATGAATTTCAATAAGTATAATAGCCATAAAATGTATCTAAATCAGGCTATAATACCAATTGATAGATTTAACTAAACCGAATAGACAGAAATTATAGCATATTGTTATGTTATAGAATCATCAATAATAATAATAATAATAATAATAATAATAATAATAACGGTGCATCTTGTAGGATACGAGAGATTTTTATCTGAGAGAATGATATAAGAGGATTACTACTCTCATTGTCGTCTAGGGTTTTCTCCGTATGTTAATCGTTTTATGGGACAACGCTTAAATAGCTAAATGGCTGATGGCAGGGACCTCTCATTGGACTTGACTGAATGGTCTGACCCATCAAGGTCCATTCAGACACAAAACCCAACCAAACAATTCATCAATAAAATAGTGTTTAATAATAATTGACCATAATACAATTAATTAATAATTGATTATGTCAATCCATTTGATTAATTAAATAATAACAGAAAACTCTTGGGAACTAGAGTAGATCGCATGGTTTAAGGTCGAACAAGGATAATCTCTGTTGTGATCCTTTTTACTCTATCTCTTTATATTCTAATCCATTATATATTTTAAAAAAAAAAACTTTTTTACTGCTTATTCTCTATTAATCTATGCTTCTAATATAAATTGTTTTAAATCCACTGGTTTTGTGAAAAAGTTTTTAAAATTTGAATATCATAATTCACACCCCTCTCTTCCCCCATTTTTGTGTTTGGAATCGTTTGTTCAAAAGAAGCTGAAAAAGAGATATCATTGAAACGATATGTTATTTTCTCATCATACAAATCCAAAACGACACATTATTTCATTCCTTGTAATTCAACAATACAAATAGAAACCCACTTAGTATAACTTAAAAATGAAATATGGAAAAGATGAAGACAAACATGTAAAAGTAATATATAAAAAAAATTGAACGTGTATCAGTATAACTCACATCCATAAAATCTTATGTCAAGATTCTGATATGTCCACACTGTTGCTAGTGGACCATCCAACCCATAATAACAATGCATACCTCTCTTCTTAAAATGAAAAAAGTTATAAAAAATGACAGTGATTTGGAAGTCATTATATATTGCTTGATGTGAATATACAGTAAAGAAGAGAGGGACGGGAAGCTATATAAAAAAAAAGGATTGAAGAAGACACAATGAATAGGAGAAAACCACAATTTTTGCAAAAAGAAGCTGAAGACCCGACGAATAGAAGAGGAACACAGAGTTTTTGAAACATTTGAGGTCAAAACTAGGTCTATTTCTAATTTAAAAAATGATATGACACTTACAATAATTCTAATGTATTACACCTCATTCATTAATTGCCACGTATTTAAAGAAAAATCCACATAAGTATTATTTTTTTATCAAAAATGAGAAATAGAGTCTAAAACTTTTAAAAACCAAAATAGACCATAAAATCAACCAAAACTATAATGTAGTTAATTTAATAATATTTTATCATTTTGCTACTTTGTTTTAAAATAAAAAATGAAAAATACTTAAAAAAATTGTATTGTCTCCTTCCACATTACAATGAATTTTCCCTTCTTTCTTTTTAGGTTCTTTCTGCATTTTCAACTTGTACTACATTTTTTATAGTGGAAATTAAGAATGCAATATAAGAAAATCTATCAAAGCATGTCAACCATTACTACAAAAGTTGGCATACACCCAAAGTAGATAATTGAATGATAATGTTTGAGTCAATACAATATCTATCTCAAGATAAATGACTCATTTGTTTTTTTTTAAATAAACACAAGATAATTTTGGTCTATAGTTATTTAACCTTAGGTGATAGTGTAATTTCTCAAAGCTAATTAAATTAGTAACAAAAGTCGAGTGAAACTAAGAAAATACATAGTTGTATGCATGGATCAAAGAAGGAATTTTTAAGAACTACTAAAAAAAATTGTCTCTACACCAACTAAAAATGTCAATTTCAAGGGATCTTTACTTGTCAGTAAAATTACAATAGATGTTCTAACTATTTTCCAGGCATTAAAATACAATAAACATAACAGAGAGTGATTCTTGGACAATACATTTAACATTGGAAGTTTCCTACAAGTAAAATACAATAAACAAAACACAAGATGTGGATGGAGTATACTCATTCTTGCACAATAAATTTAACAATAGAAGTTTTCTACAAACTTGAACTCCTCAGTTAGATGGATCATAACTTGTAAACAGGTTCAATTCCAAGGAGATAGAAGCAATGTCTCATCACAACAAGTGTTGCTTCACATAACAAAAGTCTGCTAGTTTCTTCAGGTGACCCAACAACCTGGCAAACGCATTCCCATTAATACACGGTAAATACGATCATAGGAAAGACATTCAAAGTATTACTAACATAGAAGCTTTGGATACCTGACAGTTAGAATAAAATTTCTTTGTGAAGATTTCGGCCAAATTATATAGGTATTCACATAATACGTTTGGTAACAGATTTGCACATGACTCCACAAAAACCTGAAAGATAAAAAAATCTTAGTGTTTTCTTAAAGAAGATAGGCCCAGATTAACAAAATAAAACACTACAAAGTGTAGCATGCAAAGTCTTGAGAGGAAATGTTTCACTCTACCTCAGTAAATTGTAGTAAATGAAGACCCAATGTACGCTCGTCTTCATGATCCAACACCAACTTCCCATTCTGTCACGAGTTGTTAAACAAGATATGAATCATATAAAATTTGAACCAATTCATTTTTAGCCGGTATACTATTATATAAGTAAAACTAGAAATGCAGAATTAGGCATTAAGCATGTGATACAAAGCAAATAAATTGTTTTTTCAACAACTCTAAGGTCATGAACATGGAAATAAGAACTTACCTTTTTTAGCTCTTCTATGTCTTTACCCGATTTCCTGATAATGGAACAGATCCTAGCATGTGCATACAGCAAATACACAGCAGTATTTCCCTGTTGGATAAAAAGCTTAGAAATGTATGATATTTATAACCGTACATTCGTTGGTTTCATGAGTGATGAAGAAAGGGCTTAACATTTTTGTTGTAGCAGTACTGACAGCAATTATAATTTGTAAATCAAAAGGACCAAAATTTATAGCTTTAGACTTCACAAGTCTACAAACTTCTCTAAAAGCATTTGAAAAGCGTATATGCACCTTATCATTAAGCATCTGATCAAAGTTGAAAGTGTAATTTGTTAATCTATTGATCTTCAAATCAGCATATCTGCAAACACATCATAAGCATGAACATGATGGATGACAATTCTACAACACATTCAGCATTACAAAAACAGAAGCATAGGCAGACAACAGAAACGTTGTAAAATCAAACCACAATAATATGATATGTAGAGTCATTTGATACAAAAAGAAACATTTTAGAGTGAGGAAAAAAAAAGCAACCACATACTACATTTACTACTTTTTCAAATATACCCATAATTAATAGTACTACTGTCTTAGCGGATGAAGTTAGAGTTGAACACATTCATATACAAAAGGGTATTATGTGAAATTGGCAAAAGAGGCTTATAATAAGGAACAGAGGTAGTGTTGAATTAAACTAATTGCCAGTTAGAAATTTTGGTTTAACTATATGGCAGTTAGAACATTTATTATAAACCTCAAAGTAAAAATATATATCAACCAGATTCAGAACATTAGAGCAGAATGAAAAGCGAGGCTTGAACTTTTAAAATTCTGTAAAACAGGAAAATGTAGGTCAACAAATCTGGTTCCAATATAACACAGTGAAGTATGTCTACAATAAAGCTAATTACATATTATTGCTGGAAAGCAGGTTGGCTATTATACTGTAAATAGGGGAAAACATTATCAAGAAAAAGAACTTACTTAACAGCCCCATATCCAATTGCCTCTGATGTTTTCTCAATCTCCTCCTCTGTCCAATCTTTAGCATTATCTAAATGAGCATAGGATTTAGAAGGTTAACGGTCAAATTGATAGTATCAGATTCATAGATCTTAAACAAACATTAATTCTGGCTTGCATATAGGAATAAATAAGAATTGCAATATGCGACTAATACTTTACCACGTTCAAGAAGGGCAACTTTACAGCGCCTTTTAGCTTCATCAAGTAAATCAACCAATCGAACAGTCTCGCTGCTGCGACTCCGAAATCGTTTTCCATCGTCGCCAAGAACAAGACCAAAACCTATATGAGTGCATATAGGAAATTCATTTGGATCCTTAGGAAGCCACCCTGCACGTCTAAAGGCCTGATAAATCAAAAGGGGTGTCAGACATTTAAACTCAATGGAACATTAGCAGTAGTATTGACAATATATCAGTCAATTGGGACATACCTTAAAAAGCATATCAAAATGTTGCCACTGCCCAACATCGGTAACATATATATTCCAGTCAAGCTTTTCGACATTCAGACGATACCTACAAGGTTCAAGTGACTAAGGTAAACCAAAACAGTTTATTTTCCACAGTAGATCTATTTCCTTATTGCATACTCAGATAAAACTACAGACAAATAGAAACAGGATAACTGAATTCAAATATTCATACGAGTCACGTCACAAATTTCAAGATATCCAAAAAAAAAAAACTAAAACTAACCAAAGTGATGCTAGATCGGTTGAAAAGTAGTTGTAGCCACCATCTCTTTTCACGGCAATTAGTGGTATGTCTACACCCTCAACAAATATCACACGAGCACCATCACTGTCTTCAATCAGCCCTAATTTCTCCAGTTTCTCCAAAGTTGGAGGGATCAATGGATTAAAGAAGCTCTCTGGCTGTGACCAAATACATCACCAAACAGAACAAAGCCAAACATGTCACTATTATCCAATAAAAATAAATAACTGTAACCACTGCAACATAGATTCAAGATATTATCAATTTATTTCTACATTGTGTGCGCATTAACAATTTCTTTTGAGCTGCAAAATCTATAATTGTTACGGCAATTGCTGTGCACATGAAATCAATATATTCAGTCTAGTAGAACTGAGAATAAAACTCAAATTGAAAAAAAAAATTAGGAATGATTTTTAATTCAAACAAGAAATTGGAATAAAATACAGACAATTTTAATTTACTATAAAGAATATGGTAGACCTCGCTAAAACACAGAATCTAAGCCACAGAACATACAATAAAAGTCACACCAACAAAACCAAACACATATGGGGAAAACATGGAATTCTAAGAGGCTCTACACTACGTTAAAAGAAAGGGAAGTAATAACAAATTCATAATAGGAGATACAAAAAAAAAAAAGAACCCTAACCATTTCCTCCAAACGGACTCCAAGGCGTTGATAGACTTTGTTAAATTCAGTCCTACTGATATCACAAATTCGCTGCCATGCCGTGCGATACTTGGGATCCCCACTCTGAAATCAAAATTTAGTTATATAAAAAACGTATAACCATTTCCTCGTGATCTCGCAACTAGCAGGAAGAAAGAAGAAAATGGAGTAAAATTTACCTGGAGCTTGATCACTGACTGCTGTGCATTGTACTTAAAATCAGGATCACTATCAAACCTCAATTTTGAGGCCTTGTAGAATGCCTATAAATGCACAAACTCTAATAATTTCAGAATAACTAAAATAATTTTCTAGCGAAACTAAAAAAAACGATGAGAACATAAAACGTTATCCCAATAGACCAATAAAAATTGCCATTTCAAGGTTGATAATTCATCTATCTATAATTTATACAAAGTGACACTGAAAATAGCCAAACATAAGCCCGAATAATTACTTTTGAATTCACAGATTGATATCTTTATAATTAAAAAAAAAGTAGTATTGGGAGTGCTGAAATGATCTCAAAAAGCAAAAACTATTTTATGCTCAAAAGCCTTTTCACAAACACAGTATAAAAGCAATACCTGCAATGAAAATCAATTACTTATCTTATCAAGGCTATTTGCTGTTTTATGAGAAAATGACAGCTTATATTATCTATGTCATCTGAACTTAAAATACCCATAAAATGTATATTATACACCTACATAAGAAAACTATTACAAAGTTCATTTCCATATGTAATCTAACCTGTAGATCTCCAATATCAGATTCATTAACGTCTTCTGGGTTTGGAAACTTCTCAAAGAGAAATGCGATCAGCATCCCGAACTGCAAAACCAATGCATGGACTTTAAGCCTTATGCTTAGATGACAAAATGAGATTCTAAATGATAGAATATTCTATAACTCAAGCAAACAAATCTCAAATAAGCATTGTTAATAGGTGGCAATTGAAATAGTTCAATATCTAAACTATTTTCATTATGGGCAGGTACAGCAAAATCTTAACTGTAGAAGGTATCAGGACTTCATTTAAGTTGGAGGAATGCAACTCATGAGCTTTGGTGAAAGCAGTTTAAAAACTTTCATAAACCATTGGTCCAAACACAACTAGAAGTTAAAAGATTATTACAAAGGAATCGCACAAAGCCATATAAGGTTATGAATAAGGAAACCATAGCCTAAAGACAAAAGGTTAAGAATGAAGAAAACCTACCTTCGACAATGCATAGAAATGAATTAGTCACAACAAATAGCATAAAAATTCAGCGTTGGTTTCAATATAAATATATCAAAACATCGGGCACAAAATAGCATAGTTTACTTTAGAGACTAAATCTACCTGAGTGCCCCAATCACCGATATGATTTCGGCGGATAAGACCTTCTGCCTTGCAATATTCAAGCAT
The DNA here is from genome assembly GCF_029867415.1 of Vicia villosa. Classification (NCBI taxonomy): domain Eukaryota; kingdom Viridiplantae; phylum Streptophyta; class Magnoliopsida; order Fabales; family Fabaceae; genus Vicia; species Vicia villosa. Next base: position 657,497 of record NC_081183.1, on the reverse strand, counting down.
CCGTGCCAATGTGTCCCCAATAACTGTTGACCTCAAGTGACCAACATGCATTTCTTTCGCTATATTGGGAGAGGAAAAGTCAACCATAACATTCTTGATCGGAAGTCGAGGTGCCCAGGAATCAATACCCTCAGTAAGCACCTCTTGTACGCTCTGCAGGAGAAATAATGTACGTTAAGTGCATAACCCAATTGACACGCTACAATTCAGATACTAGCCTGGAAATTTGGATGGAGACACATACTCCCAACACACTATTAATTTAAAACTACAAATAGAAATGCAATCAATCACCTTTGCTATCCACTTCTTTGATAAGACAATATTCACAAATCCAGGACCAGCAACAGAGCACGATTCTATCATTTCTGATGGGGGGAGATTTTTCATAATAGCCTACACAAACAAAGCATGCACGCATTCCACTTGAGCAATAACAAACAAAATCTAATTCCAAAAGCAGTAAATAATAAGGATTTAAAATAAATCACACAAAGGAAGGGGGAAATTAAGGAAATTATCTCTGATTATACCTCTCCAAGAGAACGGGGATTCTTGAATTCTGTTTGCTTCCCTTTAATCTTAGCAAATAGACTCATTGCATTATTACTGCATCCAGAATTATAAAAAAAATAATAATAGCTTTAAATAACAAATAAGCTTCTTTTGCAAATTAAGGTGTGAATAAAACACTAAGTGCCTGTTTGAATAACCAGCTTAATCAAGGGCTTATGGTTTATAGCAGAAGCACTTGTCTAACAAAAGATAATATTATTTCATATAAATAGTAAGCTGTTTCCCTAAGCTATCCAGAGACTTTATGGAAGTCACAGTTATTTCTATGAGCTCTCTCAAATAGTCTCACAAGCTCTGTAGCACCGCTCTGTAGCACCAACACCTCTGAAATAAATATGTGTGTCAGTGTCCGACACGGACACCGATACTTATGATTACGTATAATTTATTTTTTAAATTAATATCGGTGTCAGACTTGTTTCCGGTATCCGTGCTTCATAGCTCACAAATCCTTATCCAAACAGACCCTAACTAAATCCATTTCACATATCAAAACTCACCATTGATAATCAGCATGTTTTACACCATTTTTAGCAACACAAGCATCAATTAACGGCACAACATCAGATTCACTAGGCACAGTTACTTTGAGAGATTCTGCAAACAGCTTCGCCAATTGCTTCCTGACACTAGCAGGACAATCTAGTTCCTATATTCCAAACACATAAACTAACATCACCATTTCATTTCTCAAAAACAAGAATAATAAACAATAAATCAATCCAAATCCAAAAATAGAAATAATAAATTTAACTTATTTATTACATTATCAGTTTGGGAATTTGGGAATTGATGAACTTACAATGAACATGGTGGAAATGGATTGTGTTTGACTGAATCAAAACACTTCAGAAGAAGGAACGTTAGGTGAATCTGTGAATAGAGCAACAAACAATGAAAATTGAGCAGAGAAATTGAGTGAGAGAGAAGAAGCAGAAGCGAAAACGGCGCATACCTTAAGAACCCTAATTTTATTGCTCTTCTACTGCTGCGTTTTTGCAAAATCGGATTCTTTCTTATTTACCATTTTCTCAACTTTTAATGGTTTCTTTAATAGAGTTTTAATGGTGTTTTTTCTTTTTAGCAAAACAATAGTAAGTTTTATTCACTAAGAGAATAAAAATTCTCTAGTCAAATTTATACATGTTAAATCAGTTCAATTGATAATTGTACCTAAATATCAATTGCATAGAAGTGCGGTTCAAATCTGTAACATTCTACTTATTCGTCTTTATTGACAAATGACAATGATTCAAGAGAAAGCATGCATCCACGTTGTCATATATCTAGATAGTATATATTAAATCTCAGTCGTTGGATCTTAATCGAACACTTGCAAAATATTATAATTACATGAATGTGTAATTGTGGTCCTCCCTGCACCATTGGATCAAGTAATGGTTAGTAATAGTCAAGTTAAAGCTATTCATAATTAGATCAAGAAAGACTGGATGATGAACTAACAGTGTAAATTAATTTTACACTGTCAGTCAATAACAATCCTGTATCCTGCTAAATCAAAATGAAAATTTTAAATTATTTGTATGACATAACAGAGTGATATAATTTTTTTGAATGACGGTGTAAAAGTATTTGTTAGTATTTGCTCGCTAGACGATTTCTAATATGATTTGTTCAATTAAATATTGAGAAGTTGCTTGTGAAACATATTTAAAGAATGTTGATAAGTATTTAAATTAAATAGTTTTTATTGTACAATTTTACATGAAACCATAAAGAAGTAATTTATACTTGTATGTTCTAAAACATATTCTTTTATTGTTTTGAATATCACAAACTATTTTATTAAAGAAATCTCGGTATATCTCATCATTAATTTAGTTAATTTACCTTGACATTACATACATGATATGTTCTTTATCAAACAAAGGATTAATATATCTTGAGAACTGAAAAGAGATTTTCGAGCATAAGACTTAGTATTTGAGTATAACACTTAGTCTTTCAAGAACAAGAAGTTGCACTCTCAAGAATAAGACAAGAGTTCCTCTCGGTACTTCCAAAGTACTTCTCAGTATATGTCAAGATCAAGCATTAGACTTAGTCTTTCAAGAATAAGACAAGAGTTATTCTCAACAATTCCAAAGTACTTCTCAGCATCTATCAAGATCAAGCATTAGACTTAGTCTTTCAAAAATAAGACAAGATTTATTCTCAGCACTTCCAAAGTACTTCTCAGCATTTGTCTCTTATATTCTCAAGGACGTTTTTGTAAATGACAGTCTTACTTTTTGACAAAGATGCGAAACAAGTCTTGGCTCTCTATATAAAGGAGATACACATCCTGTATCAAACACAACATTGAGTACAACAAGAAAATCAAACTCTAAAGCAAAGTATATCATTCACTTTAGAATCACTTCTAAAACTCACTACCAAATAGTTAGCAATTAAACCTTATAGTTATCATATTGTTATTCTAAGTCTCAATTCATTTACTCACTGCCATATAGAGAGTATCTTGAAACAAATTATAAACATCCTGAGACCATATAGTATAGGACAACAAAGATATACAAAACTAATTATTGTGTAAGTTGCCTGTAAGATATACCATTCAGAAGTGTAAGCTTGATGAGGCTAAGAATACATAGAAGGAAAGTTGTTATAAGAAGATTCAATAGAAGAATAATCTCACAAAGTGTGAGGACTGGACTAACCAACTTGGCGAACCAGGATAAGTTATTGTGTTGTTCTATTATTGTCTTTTACTTATATTATTCACTATTATATTTAACCTCATACACTGACAATCTTTATTCATATTATCCTTTTATTTCATAGAAATTATTAGTATATATCTTTATCATACATCTTAATATTAAAAAGCTTTTAATCATATAAACAAATTTAAAAAGGGACACAGTCCAACCCCCTTGTTGTGTCTTACCTTTTTCCATCAGTATGTTTGCATTAATGAGATGTGATGGAAAGATATTGAATGAAGTGGTAAATAATGTGATTTCATTGTTTAATTTTGCAAATAATGAATGGAATGGAGTGGAACATGGAGTTATGAACGCAATTGTGTCTAGTGTTCTGAGTTACCCAAAATTGAGGTCTGCACCCCTGAGTTTTCCTCTAGACACTTTAGGTTGGTGTTTGATTGCTGGTTAAGGGGTCTCTTATGCCATCTGGAAGAATTATCCATCAGTGACAGCAGGAGGAATTATTCAACAGTGAAAAAATGTTAAACAAGATGTCTTGACAATCTTCATATGACTGAGAAGAAATTCTCTATGTAGTATCATCCGACATTGTGAATGAGTTGGGCTTTTGGAATCTATTTTTGATTGTTACAGATACAAAATATTTTGGAGAATATGTGCAATCCAATATGGCGCTTAATTTAAGGATAAAATATTTTATTTGTTTTTCCTGGTGTATTCATAGTTTCTAAATAAGGAGATTATTTAGGAAACTAATGACTATAGACCTGTTTTCAAGGAGAACTTTTGCAGATTTTTAGCAGTCTCTTTGCTGCGTTTTGAAACCCAAATCCAGATCAGATGTGTGCTTTAAATAGAAGATAACAAACTTAATTAAATAGTAGAACTTATGAAAGAATGTGTTAGGATTTGTGTGTAAGTTATGAGTCTCTCTAATATCATTCTTGATAGAAGAGAAGGATTATTTTTTAGTTGTAAGTTTTGTCATGCATTCATATGCTGTTAAGTATTAAATGTATGCATGTCACTTAGGTATCATTGATACAGGAATCTAAGTGTGTGTTGCTTGTGTCTCGAGTTATTTTTCTTGGTCGAAGCTTTTAAGTAAGATCAAATATTCTTTTTAATTAAGAGGTTCTTAATCTAGTATCGTTTGTAATTGAATATTGAGGTAAAGGGTCGTCAATATCAGTAATTGTTATTGTGAGACATCACTGCAGTGATTGGAAGTGAGAGGGGTTTCTCATATCTAGGTAGGTTTCTACGTAGAAGTTGCATTGGGTAGAGATTAAGTGAGAATTTGTAAATCTGATGTTATTTTAATTTGAATGAATACTACTAATAGTGGATTTCCTTCCTAACTTGGTAGCCCTCAGAGTAGGTATTGTTGTACACCGAACTGGGCTAACAATTTTGTGTGTTCAGTTACTTTCCAACCTTGTTTTTATATCAAGTTTACCTTGCCATTGTATGTTGCTCAAATATCAATTCTCGATATTTATTAGGACATCTGAGACCTATATACCAGAATTTCAATTTCCAACAACACCATTGATCCAAAATTCATACTTGCCTTATTAAAACGATTGAGACCTGAAACCCATATGTTTCATCTTCCAACAGGTAAGTATACAATCATACTAGAGGACATCCACATGTGATGGGTCTTCCAATTGAGGGAAAGGCGGTTAATGAGTGTGTTTAACATGCAAATGCCCTATATGAGAAGGGCTTGGGCAAGGATATGATTGAGGGAGACGTGAATTCGAGGGGCCAATATATCAACCTAAATACCCTTAAAGAGTATTATAAGTCTCTTAAATTGGACGAGAACTCGACTGAGGAACAGATATTCGATAAAACTAAGTGTTATCTTATGATACTGTTTGATAACATGCTATTTCCAGAAAGTACAGGTAACATTGTCAATTTTATGTATTTAAGTTTGTTTGACAACATCAATAAAATTAGAAAGTATAACTGGGGGTCCGTCGTTTTGGCCATGCTTTATAATTCTCTCGACAAAAACGCAAAAAACAATACTTGCACATTTTATGGTTGCGCGTTCTTGCTCCAAGTATGGGGTTGGTGGAGAGTGCCCATACTAGCCCCTGCAACCAACGGCCACTACATGTTCTCATATGCAACAAAGTAAGTTTATAATTCTATTTCAATTTTCTCACTCTCTTCTAAAAAAAATTATAAATTATCGATTTTCTCGCTTTTTGTTTAAAATTCTGTGTTAGAGGGATGACTTACAGCAAGAACCCGAGGGAAAATATCTTACTGTATCGACAACCTTTGGATCACCTTCAACCGGAGGATGTAATACCACAAAACTTTTAAATAATCATATTTGTAATATCAACCATCTTCCAAATAGTTTATTAAATTCTATTTTCCTATGTAGTTTTATTGGGGGTCAGGTTGATGTTCATAGGGTATATCCTTTTGCACGGCGCATAAGTCTCGTACGAGTAATATTTAAATTGTTCTGAGTAACATTTTAGTTAGAAACGAGTAATAATATCATAATCCATGAATAATATATGCATTATTTGTACACATCTATTAATTATGAGTAATTATTAATTGTGAGTAATGAGTACACTATTCTGAGTAATATTTATATCATTCTGAGTAATATCGAATTGTAACTATTTTGAGTAATATATTCATTGTTCTGAGTAATATTTATACTATTTTGAGTAATCTGTATATTATTTTGAATAATAAATATAATATTTTGAGTTATATAAACAATATTTGAGTATTTATGCACTGTGCATAAGGATATACCTTATGCACATCAACAAATCCCTTTTATTGGAGACCATCTATGAGTCTCCAACTTGAGCCGAACCATGGCATTGAAGTTGTTTGGACTGCGACAACAACTATCATACGGTACAACATTGTGGGATGCACCAGAGTAACCGTGTGAAACTCCAGTTTGGCATGCGTCAAGAAATCTCGAGTCCCTCGACTTCTTTAGGAGAATGACATCTCAAAAGAGTGAATCACCAATAGATCAAAATTGGAAAGGCTTCGCACCCGAATTTTGTCTGATGTGGAAGGACCGTCGCCGACTTGTTCTCTGGTTCCTCGTTGTCCCATTTCTATTGAAACCAACCAAAGAATATATGATGCTGGTGTTTATATATATATATATATATATATATATATATATATATATATATATATCGATTACCACCCATGAATCGTTTGTGTCCGACCCATACTATTTACACGACCATTGCCAACAAATATATAACCAACAACCAACCCAACAACGCTAACGCCAAACTCAATACCAAGAACAACACCAACGCCATCATCAAACTGAACACCAATACCAATTCCCTTACCAAGCATATTATCAAACTTCATACCAACAATAAAAACAATACACCCAACATCAAGAGGCAGACTCCTCCAGATCCCAACTTATCCCCGACTTGGGCCAACCTGAGGAATACGATCCAAGCGACCCAATAATCCTACAACCGTCACTTTACCATAGCACCTAACAACAAACATATGGCTACAACACACCACAAACAACAATGTCTTTTTACCAAGCCAATTCAAGTGCAGAAACGACGACTGTTAAAGTGGTGATCATCATTAGAATATTTGTAATTAAAATAATAATAATTGTAATCTCGTTGTTTTATTTTGTGTGTGTTTTTTTTTTTTTGTATTTTTAATTATTTATTAAATATTTAATATTATATAAAAAATTAAAAAATTTTAAAGTGTGCTTTTTTTTTATATTTTTAATTATTTATTAAATATTTAATATTATATACAAAATTAAAATAATTTAAAGCACATTGCCGTCACTCCACATGACAACCCTATAGAGACGGGCACTATATGCCATCTAAAGTGACGAATAAGTTAAAAAATACGCTAAAGCGCCATAGAAAATGACTCGTATGAAGGCACCTCAAAATATGATTATCCAGGTAAATATTTTAAAAAGTTATTTTTCATTTTTTGTATTTTTTTTAAAATTTTGGTTATTTCAGTTTTTTTTCATTAAATTTTTCAAAACTATAATAATGAAAAAAATGAAGAGGAACTCAGCTAAATAATTTGCCTTCTTGTCCATTTTACAAATCCGAATGTAAGCATTTTTTTAAGGATAATTACCTTCATCTATCGAGTCAAGATCCTTTCTATTTTTCTCTTCTCCATTTTATCAATTATAAAAGTTTCGTAAATATAAATATAATAATGTGACATTTAATAAATTCACTTATTTTTAATGTACTATAAATGTCTTCAAAACTATAGTAATGGAGAGGAAAAATAGAGACTATCTTCACTATCATATGCTATTTTATGTACTGCCATTTCATAGAATTGGCGGTGGACAGAATTGATTCTAGTAGAATTGAGTTTGGTAGAATTGATTCTATCAGAATTGAGTTTAGCAGAATTGATTTATGTTTGGATACATTTATGTAAAAGTGAGTTGAATAATAAATTTCAGGGTAAAAAACATCCAGAATCAATTCTGGAGGCAGAAGCTACAAATTCTAACTTCAAGTAAAATCAATTCTGGAGACAGAATCAATTCTACTTTTGCCTAAACAAACATCTTTAAATCACTCAAAATCAATTCTACATCTATAGAAGTGCTTTTGACCCTTCCAAAAGCCAAACCAAACATACACTTTGTCTTTTTCTTCAGCCAACTCTCATGTTTTATGTAATGGTTGGGAATTGATAAAATTAATTAGATAAAAAGTTGTTTTGAAAATGAATACAATGCCTTCTCTAATTTTCTTTGAACTAATTTAAAAAGAAAAATTCAATTATATTCAATCATATCCGTTTTCAGCTTTCACATTCTTTCAAACTTCGCCTACAAGTGTTTACTATCAATTACTCCAGAAACAACTTTTTCATGGTAATTTCTCCTCAAAACTACTTGCCATAATCACAATTAAACGTAAAGCTAGATTAATCGAAAATAAGCTCCAAGGATTAATTTCAGTTTCACAATATTTACATTATTGAATTCAAAATACACAGATCAACTACCATTCTCGCATATTACTCTATTTACAGATCTAGCAACGAACCACGATTCTCAGACGGCGGTGATCTCTTCACGATCTTCGAAGTTCGGGTCCTTGGAATCCAAAGCTCCGTGATCCGGTCCGATCTGAGCATCCGAGTAGCTATGTCCGATCCATGTGAACTTACCTCCGTGGCCTCCTTTCTTCGGTGATCCGCTCATTCCTGACGCGGATTTTCGATCCTTCCTTGTCTCCGACGACGGTTTTCCGGTCGCCTTGTGGCTTTTTCCGGTGTCTTTCATTCTTCTAGTTGAGTGAGTGAGGGAAGTGAGTAAGTGACAGGAGAAACTGATTACTTGGGTTGAGGGTTTATATAAAAAAGATGAGGGCAATTTCGGGATTCCAGTAGACAAATATAATTGGGAATGGGACATGCGTAATTAATTTGGTTGTAATCTCCAATCGGATAAGAATGGTGAGGAAAGATTGTATGCGGCAAGGTACACCACACCTAATATGGTAGAGAATTAACTCAGATTTTCAATAATTCATTTTTATTACAAGTATATATATAATACACACAATATTCTGTTGTTTTTTTTTTGGCTAATGAATGGGCAAGACCCTTAATATTTTTGAGATTTCTATCATGCACTACTCTAGTATACTTAGTAATGGCACCTTTATAAAATATATAAAAAAATTATTATTATATTTAATGAATGATAAATAAAATATATATTTTTATGTCACAAGTATATTTTGACTATTTTTCAGTTTTTAAATAAAAGACATTTCTTTTTAGTAAATATTTTAGTATTTCTTAATTTTTATCACATTTAAGATTTAATTTTACAATAGAAATCTATAACTCTTTTCCACATTTTCAATAAAAAATAGGTTGGATGTATTGACTTTTCACTAAAAATGTTCCACATAATTATAAAATATCAAAGTAGTAAAGGCTATTATGAGTTTAAATCTTAAATGAGAAAATCTTAAATGATGTTGAATAAAGTCAAAGATACTATGAAGAACATATTGAAAGTTCACGTTCAACACATAAATCACAAAGCTAACAAATGTGCAAATTATTTAGCTAACGGATGTGTTTTATCTACTGCCATTACTCTTCCATCATCCCTTCTCCCATTTATTCAATGGTTGAGAATTAATTATAAATAGATGAAAAATTTTGGTTTTGAAAAGAGGTAAATTTGTAGATGAATAGTCAAGATGATAACATAAGGAGCAAGAGCACCAAAGGCATTCGAGCGGATCCAGATCCTTAGTTAGGTATGGTAGTACAATGAGTGACATTAGTTGTAATATCGTTGATTGTCCTATTTCTTTTACAACTTAGTGTACATATATAGTAGGAATGTTAATGTTGAAATAGTATGTGTGAATTTCAAGTAAGATAATGAAAATTTCTTAATGCACCCTATAGGATTAAAAAATACCCTATAAAAATTTAAATATGTCCTTCAGATTTCGAAAATACATCTCCGAACACATCATTTTCATAACAAAATACGTCTTAAGCGAGACTCACTCTAAATTCATTCGTGAATGAGAAAAAATAGTCTATAAATATATTTCTGAAAAACATCCAGAAATATACTTTGGTAAATTCTTAAGTTATTATTTGGCTACATTTGTCTCTGTGTTTTGGATTGGGAAATGGCGTTATTCATGAATGGAAGATACAAAGGATTAATATACTGTTAGAAGTTATATGCCACTAGCGTTATGCACATAAATTTCACCATTGGTAAGTTTCGGCGTTACCGGATTTTTAGGGAAAGGTAGTTTAGTTGAAGTTGGTCTTTCTATCTAACATTATCCTAAGTTGTGAAACGCAAGTTGCATTAGAGTATTTATTTGTTTTTTCTTTATTAACAGAGCTCCAATAATTAGACAATTCATTATTATTATAGGAGGTTTTATCTCTTCTGAAGAGATCCATTTTTTCCCATCATTTTAAGAAAAGTAGATAAATTAAGTGGATACGTGAAAGTGTTTTGTTTTTTTCCATCACTTTGACATACCTGAAAAAAATTGTGAATTTTCATCTCTTACAACCCTTTCAAAGTGCTCATTTTTTATATATCGCAAAGGCCTATTCCCTTTTTGATAATAAAAAAGTAGTTACAAGATATTTTTTCGACGGTTTCTTTTTCTCAATGTCAGTCTTCTCTTTTCCCCCAGAAAAATAAACAATAATATCTTCTTCTTCGTTAGTTTTTTTCGTTTTCCGAATCTATTGCACCTGCCTCCATGTCCTTCTCGTCGTATTCTTTCATTTCTTGAATAAAAAAATAAGGGAGCGGTATTCTGCCTAAATAGTGTGCAAAGATAACAAATGAAAAAACAACAAATAGTTGCCTCGCATAATTTCGCAATTGTAGGAGAATGTATTTATCAAATATATAGGGATTTGCTAACGTAGACCCACTTATTTTTATGAAGGTCTATTTTAGCAAGTATTAACTAAAAAATGGTTAAATGCACCTTAAGGTGTATGTTGTTAAAACACACCTTTATAAAAATAAGTGGGTGTATTTTAACAAATCCCACATGGGTTTGCTAAAATACACCCACTTGTTTTTATGAAAGTATGTTTTAGCAAACTTTAACTAAAAAATGGTTAAATGCATCCTTCCTAAGGTACATGTTGCTAAAATAGACCTTCATAAAATCTTATGAATATAAAAGTTTGTGACTTTCTGAGTTGAAATGTAATTGCAGATAAAAATTATTCATTATTCTATAGAACTGAACATTGTGGTGGATTTTTGCCTAACTTTCACTTCTTATTTATGCATGCATTCTTTAGACATTCTAGAAATGTATTTCCGAGATAAATTTAGTAATAAAATTGGGGTTTTGTTCAAAAGAGAACGAATTGTGTGTGTTTGAGGTGCGTCCGAAGATCCATTTCCGAAAACTGAGAGTATTATTGTATTTTCATGAGGTGTCATAATAATTCATATTGTGCATTAAGAAATTCTCAGGATAGTTGTTTAGTTTTTTGGGCCTTGGTCCTCTTTAAGCACTAAGATTATGTTTGGATTGATAGGTCATGATTGAGCGGAGCGGAATGTAACATAACATAGCGACAAGTGTCGTCTAAATTGTTGCAAATCTAATTATTCATGAATGCACAAAACATATTGAAGTCGATTGTCATTCAATTCATGATTCCTATGATGATCAAATAATATCATTTCCTCATGTTAATACTCAATTTTAGATCGTAAATATTTTTATGAAGGCGGTTCCTCGTTCGCATCATCAGTTTCTTGTTAACAAATTGATGCTCCATGATCAGCCGCATCAATTTGAGGGGGATGTTAATAGGGAATGATTTCATATGATTTGATTATCTTAATTATATATATATATATATATATATATATATATATATATATATATATATATATATATATATATCTATATTATATTCCTATAATAGACTAGAAAATCAAATAGCGAATATCTGTAATTAATTGTTGTCAATGCTCATGTAATTATGAATAGAACGAAAACAAAGAGGAATGGCAGAAAGCTAGAATTCGTGACAATTGGAACTTGCTTAAGCCTATACAAAGCCTCGTGCAACTTATACACCTTGCTTTCTTGACATTATTTCTCAAAACTAATTGGGTATTGAGACCTTTATCTTGTAACCACTTTCTATTTCTACCATAGACTCAAGCTTGATAAACACATCAATTACATCACTCGTCTTTTTAATCAAATATGTCCATAGTTTTATGCTAAAATCATCTATAAATTTGATAAAGTACTCGTTACTTCTAATTTAATCAACTTGAATGAGGTCACACACATCAGAGTATATGATTTCAAAAATAGCTCTAGACTTGTTTCCAGCATATTTGCTAAAAAAAATCTTGTGTTGCTTTACTTGTACACACTATTCTCACACTTCATTAGGAATATGAATTTTAGTCATGCTTGAAACTATATTGTGTTTTTTCAAGTGACTAATATCTCTAAAATTGAGATGATCAAGCTTGTAATGCCATAATCAATCATCTATGTTAGCTTCAATTGCCAAGCACTTATGCTCCAATATATGAAGTTCAATTTTGAAGGTTATATCACGTGACATAGGCGCCTTCAAGATCAATCTTCCACTTTAATCTTGAATTCTCATCATCTTATCTCATGTCAACACTTTATAGTCATTCTCAACCAACGGAACACCACTGAATAAATTACTCTTCATACTTCGAATGTATAACACATTTGAGATCATCGACTGCTTGCCATCTTTCTCATAATCAAGACACCACTGATGTAATTTTGTTGTTTAAGTGATATCAAATGCAAATTTTACTCTGTTCTTCATAGATTGATTGATGCTGATAAACCAATTCTTCCAACCAATCATGTGAGATGAACACTCTGAATCTAAATACCAGTGATTTGTATATCGTTCTTGTTACCATCTTATTGCTTTGCCAATTTTACATCATCATCTGGATGTCTTACTCCCGACCATTCATTGGTAATTACTTTTTTTTTCTTACCTTTTTTTAATTTTTTGAATTCACTTATATTTTAAACATAAATTCATTTTCTTTAATTTTTTATTTGTGGGGAGATGGATTATATGAAATTAGAAAATATTGATTCACTCCTTTTTGAATTTTTGTAATAGTTGTGGTGGTCCCACCAAAGTTATCTTCAACGCAGCAAACTGCAACAACAACAATAGCTTCTTCTGCTTATTCCTTTTTCTCCTTCCCAACAGTGAAATTTCAATTCATTTCAAAATAAACCTCAAAAAAAGAAAGAAAAGAAAAAAAGATAAAGCAAAATGCTAGGGTTAGGGTGCTTAAATTTTAATCGATTATCTCACTTTCACTCTCCACCATCTCTACAACCATCACGTTCTGGTCAGCTATGCTTCTTCTCTTTCACTTTTGCTTCGCTATTGTTTCTACTTTCTGCCATTGTTATTTCAACTCCTAACTCACTAAAACGACGTAGTTTTGAATGTTGTTGTTGTTTATTGTGTAGACAGATTTACTCAAAGTTGCATCTAGAAGATTCGCTTTAGCAGTTAACAAAACACAATCGCCATTGACTAAAACTCAATCTCCTCCAACCTTATCCATTGTAAGTTTATTCAATTCGTTAATTAATCTTCTAATTACTGCGAAAAGTTTGGTTAATTTGTTTGAATAGAAGGTTAATTCAATTTGCAGTCAAAATTATAGTTAATTAATTTAACTAATGTGAAATAAATTAATGATATGCGTGACTGAATTAACCGCGAATTTACATGTGATTAACCTGGTGATGTAGGTGTTAGGATAATTGAGTGTCGATGAAACATTTTTATTCGATTAATTTTGTTTGAAATGATAATTTAAGATAGTGATGTTGGTTTACGTGTTTTTTGGATTTGAATTTGGATTTGGATATAGGATATTGATAATCCTGCTAGTGTAAAAAGACAGTTAGCACAACTGTTTGATGTTTCTCTAAAGACAACTGTGACTGATGAAGATGTTGTGCCCTTAGTCGATGCTTGCACCGCCAAATCTGGTGGTGTAAAATTTGGTGATTATCAATGGTTAGTTCAGTTTTTTGTTCTGTTTACAAATATGTTGTATGCGATTTGAATTTTTAGGTTTTGAATTTCTATTTGCATTGTGCAAATTTTGGTTTTTCTATAAGCAAAAGTTTTTGAATTGTGCATTGGTACAGAGCGTATGAGGAAACTGGAATGTAAAGAGTTTTTTAATTGTTGCAGTAATAACGCAATGGGTATATGGTCTAAGGTAAAAGGGAAGGAGACTGGATTTAGAGGTCCCCCTTCTATTGGACAGGTATAATCGGACACATTTTTTCTTGTTTTTTTTCCCTCCGCAAGGAGTATGCATTCTAGTTTTGAATTTATTAACTTATGAGCTTAATGACTATATGTATTGACCGTGTGGAATAAGTTATACACAATCTTTAATCATAGTTTGTTAAGCATCTTACTACAATATAAGTAAATATTAAGTAATATTATGATGTAGGTAGATGATAAATATGATTGGACGTTTGTGTAAAACTTGTTTTGAGCGTTTATATAGCCATTAAACTATTTAGTTAATATTTGATTTGAAATCAGATTTTAATTTATCGTTGTCAAATAGTAGCTGTGTTTTTCATTTGTGTAGGCCATCATTAACAATCTTCCTCCATCTGAAATGATTGATTCATGCTCTCTAGCTGGTCCTGGATTTGTTAATGTTGTCTTGTCAAAGAATTGGATAGCGCAGGTGATTACATTTTCTCTTATAATTTTACTTTAGAAATAGTATGTATCTTGTGTCTGAGATTTCAGTTTTTTTTTTTTTTTGCAAGAGGAGGTTGGTATTTAAGTAATAATGTTCATTGACGGGAAGGCTGTAATACAAGAATGTTATGAACTTATGATGTTTATTTTGTTTTGATTATTGAGCTTATTCAAGTCCTGTATTATTAATACTTAATGATAAAAAAAATCCTCCTGCAGGGTGTACAGAGGATGCTAATTGATGGAATTGATACGTGGGCACCCCGACTTCCAATCGAGAGGGCTATGGTTGATTTTTCATCACCTAATATAGCAAAGGAAATGCATGTTGGTCACCTTAGATCTACCATAATTGGGGACACATTAGCTCGCATGCTTGAATTTACACGTGTGAAACATATTACCCGCCGAAATCATGTCGGTGACTGGGGAACGCAGGTAGATTTAATTTATAAAATTCTTCTATTTTTAATGTTACAAGTTAGAATATAGTGTTTGTTTAGTTTGGGGATAAATGATTTAGGCCATTTCTCAGGGCTTGATCTTTGCTATACCACGTACAAGTTAGGCTTCTTCATACACATCATGACTTTGGGTGATTCATTTTTGCATTTGCAACAATAAGTTAACTTGACATTATGATTATTAGCATTACTTAGTTGCTTGAAAATAATATATTGGGATAGAGGCTGATGTAAGTTGAGTTCCTAACTGTTTTCTTGATGAAGAACACGCATTACTTTCCTCCTAATTAAGTGTATGTATAGTGTGTGTTCTGTGTTATTCTTATTTGATATATGTAATCTTTAACAGTTGATGTCCTACACAGTGCACTCTCCCCTTTAAATAAAATATTTTAGTAATCAAAATAATCAATTCATTCAATTAGTCACTAAATTAGTAATGACCATTGATTTTTTGCTCGGATATTCTAATGAGATATCTGCTGGAATTCAAAAATATTTCACTAGGAAAGTTTTCATTTTGGTATTGGCACTAGAGGGCTCAAAGTCCATGCATTTGTTTTGCAGTTTGGGATGCTGATTGCATACCTCTTTGAAAAATTTCCAAACCAAGATGATGTTAGTGAAACAGCCATTGGAGATCTTCAGGTGAGAACATACATCATACTCATTCTCGTATATTATTTTATTGGCAATTTTGGTTCAGATATGAAAAGATACTGTTTTTAGTTCATTTTACCACACACTCATTCTAGTTCTAGTTCTAATTGAATTGAATACATTTCGAAAGGGAAGTAAAGATTGCATTCCAAGCTATCCAGAAATTAATGTGCTATAATACTGTTAAGCCTAGCTAAGAAATATAAGCTGCTATCACACGAGCGATGACAAAAAACAGTTGGGTTTCTATGCATTTTGTGCTTGAAATAGTTGTTTTATGCTTTGTTTGATAGTCACATTTCAACCCCCCGCCCCCTTCTTAAGCAGAAAGAAGTTAAGGAATGGCGTCAGAAAATATCATTTGGGTTATGTTTAATAAAAAATGTTGCTCTGTCAATTCTTTTATAAATGAACCATCAGCATTGAAATCATAACATTTACAAGTCTCTGAGGGATAACGTTCTCATTAATTGTCACTAATTACATTGTCTTTTGCTTTTTTGTTTCACAAATATCTTCTTACTGGAAAAGTAAATTAGTATTGGTGATACTGAAACTCATGTGAGTTGTGGTGCATTTTTAGGCATTTTATAAGGCATCAAAATTGAGGTTTGATGATGATCCCGAATTCAAGCTGAGGGCACAACAGGCAGTGATCCTGCTCCAGGTAAATGATAGCCTGAGTTTACCCCATACTCATGAGATATTGGTGAACTTAATTTTGACTCATATGTATGCATTAATTTTCATCTCAGAGTGGGGATACCAGGTATCGCAAGGCATGGCAACAGATCTGTGATGTTAGTAGGGCTGAGTTCGACAAGGTCTATCAACGTCTTGGAGTTCAATTGGAGGAAATGGTAAGGGTTATAGTTTTTTAGTTTTTCTAATCTGTGGATTTTATCCATTATGTCTATGTTTTGTAACTTCCATGAGGAATTTCTGAGCCATTATGTTAACTATTACCATGCATTATCAGACCATTCTAAATTCTATACATGCTTAATATTAGTTGGGTTGGTTAGAAATGCAGTTGCTGTTCATATTTAATTCATCATGTGGCTTGGACTCTCTCATTTAACCAGATCTACCATACTCTGTCTAATGAATCCGCGTCCTTCTCCTTATTCTGTTATAACCAAAAGTTTAATTGGTCACCGTAAATTAGGATTTTGTATGAAACGCAATTCCACTAGCATCTGCAGTGAAAATTATCTTTATTGTGGGTGAAAAGACATTTTTACCGACTGTCGTTAATGTCACAAGGTGCATTCAGTGCAGCACTGAATATATTGAATATATATTGAATTTATGTTGCAATAATTACAAAAGTTTTTACTTCAATCAGTGATTTTGACAATTTCTTTTCAGCGTACTGAATGATGATATGTTTGACCACAGGGAGAGAGCTTCTATAATCCATATATCCCTGGGGTTATTGAGAAGCTAGATAAGTTAGGACTGATTGAAGACAGTGATGGTGCTCGTGTGATATATGTTGAGGGTGTAAATATACCTCTTATTGCTGTAAAAAGAGATGGCGGCTACAATTATTTTTCAACTGATCTAGCATCACTTTGGTTAGTTTTACTCTTACAGGTTTTTTGTTCATATATTTATGCTAAATTTTTCTATCTTGAATGCCTAAATTTTCTTCCTTTCTTATAAATTTTTGGTATACCTATTTCTATTATTATCTTAGAATAGAACATGGAATATATTGACTTAGAAAAATAAACTGTTTTGTTTATCTGAGCTATTTGAACCATGCAGGTATCGTCTAAATGAAGAAAAACTGGAGTGGATTGTATATGTTACAGATATTGGGCAACAGCAACACTTTGATATGCTATTTAAGGTATATCTCAAGTGGTGATTTTCAATGTATATTATGATTATATTGTGGTTACTAGATTATACTATTGTTACTACCCCTTCTACTTGCTTTTGCCAGTAGTGAGTTACCTTTGTTGCTAACCTGGACGGGTTTTACTAAACAGCAATTATATATTAAAATGCTATTATGGGATCTGTCATTTCATTTTCTCTGAAGTTTTATGAAAGAGAATTGACACGGACTAATGCCAGTCCTAATATTTCAATGAGTTAAAATGGTAGAGTTCCCCTTTGGTTTTCCTTTCAGGCCTTCAGACGTGCAGGTTGGTTGCCACGAAATGAGAATGCGTATCCAAAATGTACCCATATAGGTTTTGGTCTTGTTCTTGGGGATGATGGAAAACGATTTCGTAGTCGAAGCAGTGAGGTTGTTCGTTTGGTTGATTTGCTTGACGAAGCTAAAAGGCGCTGTAAAACTGCCCTTCTTGAACGTGGTAAAGTACAATTTGTTCAGTTTGATTTTTACTTCATTACCTTCATAAAGGCATCCACGATATGAAATTTTTGATTGATCAATATCTATGAATAATTGTTTGTGCCTATTTTATTTTCATTTGGTGAGGTTCTAGTGTCTAGACACCATAAAGTTAACCTTCCATATTTTATGTTCTTCTAGAAACAACTAATGATTGGTCTGAGGAGGAGATTGAGAAAACATCAGAGGCAATTGGTTATGGGGCTGTTAAGTAAGCTTCTTGAACTTTGAGCCTTTTTCATTTTCCTGCTTTAAAGCAAAATCAATATTCTATCTAGCCATGCTAATTTGTAATTAGCTTCTTTGGAGGCATATTTTCTTTTGTTTATGTCGAGACAGATGTATTGGCAAATGCATTCTCTTTGACCGAATTTTAAAAACTGTCATATGCATGCTAACTGATAAGTAGAATAAATCAAGACAAAAGGAAAGTATATGAGGATTGGTTTAGTAACTTATGGTTCCACTTCTACATATGGTTTTGTTTTGATTTAATTTTTTTTTTATAATCGTGTCGCTTGCAATTTTCACCTGTAATGCAAATTCTAAATGGCTTATCCCTTACAGTCCCTTATGTTTGCGCTTTTGATTTGTGTTTACAGGTATGCTGACTTGAAGATCAACAGATTAACGAATTACACGTTCAATTTTGATCAGATGCTTAGTGATAAGGTGCATTCACCACATACAAACTTTGAGAGTTAGCATGTGAACTTACAGTAAAGAACCCAGTAGATTTAGTAGCCATTTTCTTTGGTCCCTGTCATATATTTGGATCCTTTGAAGTATAGGGTAACTTTTGATAGCCATGGAGTGAAAATATCACTGTTCTAAATTCTGATTAAATACCGACACATGGATAACAAGCCATTTATTTGTGGAAATATCCACTCTTTTGACTTTGTTCCAGTCGTTATCACTCGGATTCAACTTTTGAAAGTGCAATCGGTAATGGACTTAAAAACCAATTGGACCGAACAATGAAAACTGGTTTTGTATATCTGTCAACAGAGGAATAATTCGTCAATTACAAATACTGAAGTAGTCTTAGCTAAGAAAATTAAGGAAACAATGGATAGAGCGAAGCTCCTTACAAGATGATATCAGAAAAGAAAAATGTACTGAGTCTAAGGAAACCCCTGTTGAGAGAGAATCGCTCATGACTAAGCTAAACCAGCCATACCTTAAGAAAATTTCTGTCGAAATTTTCTAAGAAACTCCAGTAGCAGTAAATAAACCCTTCTTCATCCCTAAGAAAGCTAAAGATCTGAAGTTATTTATGCCTCACCTGCTTAAGTTTAATGTGAAACAGGGAAATACTGCTGTTTATTTGCTCTATGCACATGCTAGGATTTGCTCTATCATCAGAAAATCTGGCAAAGACATAGAAGAAGTAAAGAAAGTAAGTTTATTTTTCTTTCTGAGACGACGACTGACCATATCTATTAAAATTGGATTTATATGATTTTGTACCATATGCTTAATTTTACAATATATATAGTAAAATCAACCTGTGCGTATTTCTTACTGTATTTAATGTTCCTGCCATCTTATTGTGACAGAATGGGTTTATAGTTTTGGATCATGAAGATGAGCGTTTATTGGGGCTTCATCTGCTACAATTTCCTGAGGTAGGACATATGAATAGTTTATCATGTTTTTGAGCTTTAGACCTTTGCATACTATTTGTCACCGGGGCTCCATTTTCTTTAAACAGGCGACTTGAGATTTCATATGATTAAGATGCTCTGTCTCTCATATATGGGTTTTGTATATTGTATTATTTTTCAGGTTTTTGAGGAAGCATGCAGCAATTTATTGCCTAGTGTGTTGTGTGATTACCTTTATACCTTGGCAGAAATCTTTACAAAAAAGTTTTATTCGAATTGTCAGGTATACTTCTGTCTATACATTCGAACTTTTATGTCTTTTCTATTCATATTTCCCATTGATGCATGAAGTTTGCATAGAGCTTCCAAGTAGAAGATTTGTTATATTTACTATGCCACATGTTGAAGATAGGGTACTATACATCATACATGTTACTGATGGGTCATTTTCTTTGGCAGGTTGTAGGATCGCCCGAGGAAAGTAGTAGACTTCTGCTATGTGAAGCAACTGCAATTGTGATGAGAAAGTGCTTCTATCTCCTTGGAATTGAACCTGTTTACAAGTTATAACCCATCTAAAGGAGTTCAAATGATTTTTGTTTCATAGGATTTGTTGTTTTATTGTTGTATAAAAAAAGCTTCCAAAATGAAACTTGTTCTGGCAAGTTATCATATCCTTTTTGTTTTGTTTATTGTATTGGTATGAGGTGAAAGAGGGAAATTTGTAATTTCTTATAGCAATGTTATTTATATGGTTCAAATTAATTTCTTTGTTATAAAGAGCTATATAGTTTCATTCAATGTGTTTCATGTGAAATGACAAGAATTGGACTTTTATGTGGATTCTAATGGACTAAGAAAAAAATGCAACTGCATAGAATCACTGTACAGACTCAATCTTAAATATAAAAGAACAATTTTTGTTATTAAAGGTTGTTTGGAGTTATGTTGAGGGCTTTGAGCTGGTGAATTTAGTCTATTCTATATGTTTAATTTTTGTTAATCATAATTACTTTTTTAACCATAACTTAGTTATCTCAGTGAAGTGTGTCAAGGTTAATCTTGATTTATTTCATTGCATATAAATTAATTGAAGATTCACATGCCCATCCTTTTTGAAAGACATCTCTTCAACCTGTCTTTTCCCAATTCCTATCTGATTTCCATCATTCCCAATTCCCATCCTCTCTTCTTCATTTCTCTCTGTCCCCTTACTTTGTCTTTTTCTGTTGAATAGTATAGCAAGGGAAATGAGAGGATGCAAATACTTTTCATTGATGCATGAATCTAATAATGCAATCATCAAGAATAACATTTGATGTACTAAAACTACATGTTATTTTTTGGTTTAAAGTTGAGCTAATGAAAGATGATTCGGTTGATAAAGAATTGATTTACTTTCTAAAGAGTTATAGGCTCAATTCTTCATGTGAAAATCTCTTCGACGAATGCTCAATTCTTCATGTGAAAATCTCTTTGACGAATGCTTCTGGTGAGTCATTGAATTTTTTTTTAACCTTTAAAAAACTTTCAATGTATAATTTTTAAAACAAATTATAAATATTTAGTATGTGTAAGCACTGATATGATAACCATTCAAATTATAAATATTTAGTATGTGTTTGCTTATATGTTTACTTGATCAAATTCACTTTATAAAACCGATGTGGCAAAAGTTTGGTATCCTAACTTCACAAGATCACGATAAAATTTGCAATAGAATGCGAAAATAGTGGTGGAAAAGTTGATCCAAAGATATACTTAGGCTCTGTTTGGTAAAACATGTTTTCGAGCTTATAGCTTATGTCTTATGTCTTATAAGCTCATATGATAATTTAGACTCGTTTGGTAACAGTCTTTTCATCACGGGCTTATAGCTTATTTTACTAGCTTATAGCTTATTTTCCAGACGCTATTTCAAATAGCGTTTTAGCTTATGTCTTATAGCTTATTACTTTTTCTTCCTTTTTTATCCTTATTATTTCAATTAAAATTCATTTTTAACCCTTATAATTTATTTTAATTTAAAATAAAATAATTATATATTAAATATCTTTTATGTCATTTTACATTTATAAGTTAATTGAACCGCTAATTTTACCAAACAATTCAATGAGCTTATAAGCTATCAGTCTCAACCATCCGCTATAAATTATAAATCATCAGCCATCAGTCATAAACTATAAGCTATCAGCTAGCTTATCAGTCAACCGCTATTTTTACCAAACAGAGAATCCAGTTATATATGTGGCTTTGACTCAGAATAAGCTGAAGGAGTGAGATTAAAAACAAACGAATTTTATAAATGAAGCAAGCTCTCTCTAATTAATTGGACTTCAGTAGTTCTTATGTACAAAAATGGAAGGCCTAGAGGCCCTAGACCTTTCTAAGAAACTCCCTTTTTTACTTAATACAGATGGAAAAGTCACTCTTGATGTCTTTTTTGATATTGTAGCTTTTGGACTATACCATATTCTATGACTATCCAAATCTCCACCATAACTTCTATATGACTTCATTCTCTTATTGTATGACATGCTTTTCTTTGGAAGATCTTCTATCTTTTGTACCTCACCTAAACAAGTGAATGATTGTGCCTTCCCTTGATAGAACATTGACAACCCTCTCCTACACAAATCATAAACAATACTTAATCCAATAATTCATACCAATTCAAAACACCTCCAAAATAATAATATTTAAGATCTACATTAGTCACAGTTCAATCGTGACAAAAAAAAAATACGAACCCTATTTAATCACAGTTTAATTGTCCTGGAACCAAATAATTGGTTTGACATATTTAAGAAAAAAAGTTGGTATAATATAGGAAGAAGATGTATACATACTTTATAGGAAGATTGTTCATGAGCTCTGAGAAGTCACATAAAGATCCATTTGAATGTGATGATGAAGTTGAAGATGAATCAGCATCTTCTATCAACTCAGATGAACAAGAACATAAAGAATTCATTGAATCTTCTGAAAATGTTCCAATGGATGATGATGATGATGATGATGATGATGTTGAATAATGTTTCTTTTCCTTCACTATTATTCCTTGAACATTCATTTTAACAAATATTTTTGTATCAAGAAGAAGAAATGAAACAATCCTTCAATGAAAAAGCTTAGATCCGTTATGTTGTATTTATAAAAGTATTGGAACTTTATATATAAGAATAATTGGATAACATTGACTAATTTTATGCTTTTTAGTATAGTTTACTTTTTAGTATAGTTTACTCAAAATATTATTTTTATAATAAATTTCTGTCGTAATCAGATAAATGTTATATTAATATATGGTGGAAAATGCATAGCTTTGTATGAGACAACAAGGATAAAGATAAGATCTAAATTTGAAGAGATGTGTATCCATGTAAATGAGTCACCCTCCTTAATTAGCATATTTTTTATATTCTGAAAGGGTAAAGTTAGGGTCCACATTTAACCAACTTTGTTTCATAAAGCTATGACAGATAGGTATATATCTACATTCTCTTTTTTAATGCACTATTATATATTGGATAGATAATCACTAATTCAACACATTCTAGTTTAATTAATAAAAATAAATTGCTAAATTCGATGTTTTAGTGTGCCTAAGTTTATAATACTCTCTCTATTTATATTATAAAAAAAATTTATTCATTAGATTCATTAAATAATTAATGTAGTTGATTTATATAAGTCAGTTATATTAATTATTTAATAAATTTAAAAAGTGAATTCATGTTATAATATAAGACAGACGGAGTAGTTATTATCATTTTTTATTAATTAAAAATTATATTATTATATTATATTTAATTTATTAATATAAGAAACAAAATATTTTTTATTAATTAAACATAATTAGTTTAATTAATATATTTTTTAAATTTTATGCAAATGAAATATAAAAATGAAATATATTAAAATATTTTTGTTAATATTTAATGATCGACCATTTACATTGAATATTAATAATTTAAATTGAAGATATAATAAAAATATTAATATTAAATAATCTAAATATTATTTTTAATCCAAAGTTTTAATTATTGTCATTTTATAATATTATAAAACAGTCAATGTTATCTTTTTCTTATGTTATTCTTATTTATTAAAATGGTAGCAAATATATAGTAAATAAGCTATAAATGAAAATTAGTGTAAATATATATTTTTTAAAAGTGTATATTTTCTAAAAAAAAACTATGTAAACCTAAAAGATAAAGAAATAGGAGATAAGAGTGACGTCAGGATACAGACATCACGAATATGTCATCAAGCGAAAGGTTTTTGGACTTAAAGAACATTAATAAACCTATTCTAGAGAACACTAGATCCGAACGAGTAAAAGACAAATTGTTGGATCACAGAACGAGTCATATTTTCCTATTTGGTAATGTGAATATTCTGGATGAACTACAGAATAAGGATCAATAGAAATCCTAATAGAATTTCTATAAATAGGGACCACAGACGTCACAAATATGTCACAAAAAAAAATGTTCTAGGAGCTGAAGAACACCATATCCAACACATAAAAGTAAATGCTAGATCATTGGATCTCATAACGAGTCATACATCGCTATTTGACAATATGAATGGTTAGGATGAAAACTATATAATGAGAATTAGTAGAAATCCTGATAAATTCCTATAAAACAGAATGATAAAAGTCAAATGAGATACACACTCGAAAAAATCTAAAACATTCTAAATGTACACTCTAAAATTCTTAGGAAGGTTTATAAATTGGATGATGAATATATGCTAAACAAATCGAGATCGTAGGTAAGTAGTCGATGTGTGTGTGAAGGAGTCGGAACCGGTACATAAAGTCGGACCTGACGAAAGATACACCAATCTGAAGTTGATGTACGAAGTCAGGCGGGACGAGACACATGCCTAGTCGGATGGCCGAAGTGCCAAGTCGGTATGACGGTTACGGTAGTCCAATTGCTGCACGAGCGTTATGAAAATTAGTGGAGAGATGTTAAACCTCATGATTACGACGGTGGGAGTTAGAAATCTTATTGATTATGGGAGCTGTAAGGTAACTACTTAATGAATGCAAATGAGTGCAGGTTATAAATGTTAAGTATAAAAGGGAGTCTTCCATTTAGGGACACTGGACAAACCAATAGAAGAACAACATACGGAAAATACAGTTACGGCAATAATCCTGAATATACAGAACTGTTGAGGTCTCACCTGATTAATTTCGGAAAGATTATCCAAAAGTGTTTTTCAAGAACTCTAGCCAATTTTCACTTTCCGCAATACCGTTAATATTTTGATTCGAACCGATCATGCTCATTCCGTTGTAAATATATATAAATCGATAACTCATATATTGTAAGTAAAATTTAAGCCAAATATTTAGATTTTACTGGTCCAAATTTATCTTAGATTTAAGATTAAATATAATAGTTTTGAACAGTATCGTGGAATATTGCTTAAATTTCTAAATACTATACACAGTCAATAACTTATGAAAATGATTTATGATAGAATTGGTTTAATTTAAGAACATAAGTTCTATTGATAATGACAATACAAATCGAGTTGTTATTTAGAATAAGTTGATGACTAGTGAGGATAAGAAGATTGACTTGGACTCACAAGTCATGAAAGGTTGGTATTTGAGTATATATTATGTGGAGAATAAGGGAGCCACTCATTCATCAAATGACTTTCATTCTGTATGACAATTCAATAGGAGTAGGTGGAAGGAAGGGGGCATTTCTCATCAGTGTCATCTCATGCCACTCCCAACTTGTATTCATTAATTATTTTTCTTATAAAAAAACAATTATTTTACAATTCATTTTCACAAAATTATAATGAATTCAACAAGGATACATGCTAGTATATTTTATATTTCTACTTTCTAACATAGTAATAGTGACAAGGAGAAACTTAAGTCATAAAAGTTATGAAATTCAAAGTACAAATTTTACACCATATATCTTAACAAATCATCTGGGAAAATTTACAGGAGGTTCCAAGCTACCTACTAATATTCCAAGATCTAGATCTTTATCTTCAAACTTTTTTATGAAAGGATGATCCTGAAATTACAATGAGATCAATAACAAGAATAAAAAATGACAAATTTTAACAAGATATAGAAATTCGTTTTTTTATATATAAAAAGAACAGCTTAGTATACTAACCAAAAGCTCCAATGATGTTGATCTTTCGCGAGGATCCTTCTTTATGCTGTAATAATACCAAGAAAGAACTTAGTAAGAGGAAAAACGTAAATATGTTTAGAAAAAACCATCATGGCAATGTCGTGTTATGTGCAACTTATAGCACAAGGTAGTTTATGATCAGTTGCATGTTTGAAACATTTGAGTTTTACCATGAGTTTTTATTGGTATGGTTACTTTGTGCCTGTTTGAAAACGCGATGAATTTCTTATAGACACGCGTTCATACTGAAGTTTAATATGACAGCTTCCGTGTTGATGTGTATTGAGACGAGGTTCCAAGCATATAGTAATAAAGTAGTAAAAAGGAATAAGAGTTACCAGGATGACACAAATGAACAAAATTCCGGGGAGAACTGATCAGGAGGAGCAGAAGGCGGTGGACTTTCGACAATTGCTTGCAAAAGTTCATAGAAACTAGGCCAGGCTTGCTGATCTTCAGATTGTATATAAGGAAACCGTCCTATGGCACACTCGAGTACTACCATCCCTAAACTCCAGATGTCACAGCTGTAACCGTAAGTACTTCCGCTGATTCTTTCTGGCTACACAAAGAAATCGACAAATCCACTATTATTGAAATTTTAATAGAGAAGGACATAAAAGAGATATTTAAGTTTATCTGGTTCAGTTGTAATTTGGGAGCATTTGAAATTTTCTCACTCAATTGGGAGATGCTATACAGTTTCCAGTGATATAGAACAAGCTTAATGAAGAAAAGTTACATACCGACATGTAATTATAAGTTCCAACAAATGTATCTCTTTGGCCCATTGAGCTAGCGAGCATAGCACTAACACCGAAATCAGTAATCTTCACTTCCCCTTTGTGATTTACTAAAAGATTGGATGGTTTGATGTCTCTATGTATCACATGTCTTTCATTGTGCAAGTAAACAAGGCCCTGTAACACCTGCAATACGGACACAAATTATTAACATTCAACAAAGATACAGAATATTGGATCGGCGAGAATCAATCTGCCAATTTCAACAAGAATAAATAGAAGTATGATCTAGGTACCTGCTTACAAACCACAGCAAGATATGGTTCCAGAATTGTATTAACTTGTCTGATTATATCTACTAGAGAACCGCGATCCATGTATTCCAGTACAAGAGATATAACACCATTATGATAGAATGAATGGTAACAAACTACAACATGTGGACACTGTGATGCTTGGTTTATTTTCAGTTCCTGAACAATCTGTTTCCGAATATCCTCTTGTATATTCATCTGAATGACCTGCAATAAAAAGTTTAACAAGATTTTCTTCTACCATACACAAGTTCAATTTACAAGTTTGAAAATCATTTTTGAAACAATATGCTTTAGTTTCAAAAGGTGCTACTTAGCGCAAAATCATAACCAGAGTTATCTTAAGTTTTAGGAAGTCTTGTATAGTTTAATCATGAGTTCAATCTTGACAAAACAATTAGAGACCCTATTTAACCATGTTTTAACAAAGGTAAGGTTTAACCGTGACAAATGTTAAACCTTGTGCGATAGCTGGCTTGCATACCCTCAAAGACGGCCCTGATCATAATAATAATAATTTGTTTCACATAATAATAATTTGTTTCACATGTTCTTATAGATACCTACTATCCTAAGACAGTTGCAACCATTTATATTAAAAGCAACTTTTTGCAGACATACATACATAGTACAAATTACAATGTGCAAAAAGATTAATCATACAGGCAAATCTAACTATAAGAAGCAATAGAAATTAGTTACGAATGACAACACCTTTAAAGCAAACAATTTTCCAACCCACTTATGGCGAACGAGCTGCACTACACCGCCGCTTCCTTTTCCGATTACTTTTACAGTCTCAAGGTCGTCCAACGTGAAGTCAAATTTGAGATCCTTAGCATCAGAAGGCTGCTCAAAGAAACAAATTGCAACTGCTCTGATACCATTTGTTGGCGCAACATCGGGGGAGTCGAGTTCGGGAGCATTGATAATCACGGGACATTCCTTCGAGCAATACACCTTTGTGGGAGAGACACCACTTCTCCACCTAAAACCTTAAGGTAATAGGTGAGTGGGTTCTCCCACTTATATATGCTCAAGTCACCACACACTTTTCCAATGTGGGACTATTATCCACACTCACACTTGCATTATTCTCAACACTCCCCCTCAAGTGTGAGTCTACAATGCTCCCCCTCCATGTGGAAACTCCTCTTCCACATACACTTGTATCCGTTGACTTCAACTACATGTATCTGTTGACTCTCTTCAACTACATGTATCCGTTGACTTTCAACTACAAGTTTTAGCCGGTCCCTTTCTCGAACCAAAGGCTCATGAGACTGAGGTTTTGGTTTTTTCATGTTGTCAAAGAGTTGAACAATAAAAATAGATGGCGAGTGCCTGATCGAATTGACCAGGTAATGTAGGAACAAGGTTCAAGTCTATCGGTCTGTTAGGATGCCTCAGCTGCATACATTACTGCACTTCCACTTGACACCTATCGTTAATGAAAAACGGCTCGTCTCGCCGTGAGTCCTGAGCGTGAGGGGGTGTGTTAAGAGTCCCACATTGAACAATATATGGCCTGGACATGTCCTTATAAGTGGGGGCAATCCTCACCCTACAAGCCGGTTTTGTAGGGTTGAGTTAGGCCTAACCACACTTCTTAACAGCAACTTTTCAAATCAGATGCAAGCATCCAAAAACAATAAACAAACCAAACCCTAAATGTCGGTGATAAACTAAACAAAGAGTAAGCATGTAGAATGAAACATAATCAACACTGAACACTCTTATCTAATAAATCAATGCATCCAAATTCTTTACTCTACCAAAAAAAATAAATTGAAATTGCAATCTGAAATAGTATATCTATAACATAAATTAGGGTAAAAAATAATAAAGAAGTAAAGTAAAAAAAATTACCCTTGATTCCTTTTCTTCAGAAATGAGACGCATTCCTTTCTGATTCAAAAGCAGATCTCCATCATGGAATGTACCACTAGCAGTCCTGATAAAAATTTCAACATTCACAAATCAAATTCATAAACATGAAGTTTGAAAAAAATTCATTTTTTTTGGGAACAAGCATTAAATTGGAATAAAAAAGCGAACTTTATAGATGAATTAGAATAATAAAGGAAAAATAAGAAATGGGTCAGTTAAAGGAAGATGAAAAACGATGAAATTACAGGAATGAGGTGATGGGTGTTTCTTGAGCTGGAACAGAGAGCTTGAGCTGCTTCAATGGGGTTTTTGTCTTCATGTTGGTTGTTAAGTGTTGCTGGTTTTTGAGGGTTTTGAGAGATTTTGAGAGAGAAAGGAAAGAAGAAACAGAAAAAGGGAAAAAGAGTGATTTGAATTGAATGAAAGAATAATGAAGTAAGTTACAATATAGAAAATGAGAATTTTAAAAAATAAATTCAAACTAAAGTGGCCGCGAAAATTATTATAATTGATTGAATGTTTATATTTATTTTGAATTGTTGCTGTTATTTGAACCGGACTGGTTGAACCGGTAACCCGATATGTGGTCCGGTTCAGTAAGTTAATATTTATTTTGAATGAAGTAAGTTAATATTTTAAATTAAAATGACTAGAACAAAAAAAAATTAAAATAAAATAATAATAAATTAGCTTATTTTAGTTTTTATGCCGTCAAGTTAGCTTCGTTATGAATATGCTTGATTCGCTCATTCAAATTTTCATATAATTTAGATTTGATCTACTTTAAAATGTCGCTTCTTTCTCTGATGATTAAAGTTTTCGTGTTGAAAATCTTCGTAATTGTCTTGTTGTAGGTTTGAAGCTCAATCCTCAAAATAACTCTTCTCCGAAGCAAATTGATTGTCCTCTAAAATCCCCCATAAGTCATAACTTAACGCTAAGACTATTGCACGGTTCAATATTTTTGGGAAAATCTTCAATCCTGTATCACGACTCAGAGTAAGACAATTACACACATTTTAAAAATTAACGACATTAATTATATATTTATTTTTAAAATATAATAATAAACATTATCATTTTTTAAAAAAGAAATCGAGAGAATTTCAAGACATCAAGACATGTTCTTTTTTAGGACTGTTATTAGACCTATGAAACTGGAAAACCATCAGAGAACCGGTCCATTGAAACCGGACCAATGGACCGGCCGAAATATTACTCGGTCCGGGAATGGATAATTTTTTTATCCGATACCAAAAATGGATACTATATTGGATATTTATTGGATACTTTTGTTGGATATCCGAAGTAACGGTCCGGTTTCGGTCCAAAAGAATTGTCAATCACTGTTTCAGTCCTGTCCGAATTTACCCGATTATTATTTTGGTCTGATTCTCAAGATAGCAAATATCCGGACCGGACCAGATAACAACCCTATTCTTCTTGATGTAGATGGTGATATAGTTTTAGTGTATATGCATTAGAAAGGTTAAAGACTGATCAAGATCCTCTCCATTTTTCTTCTCCATTTTCCCTCTTCATTACTATAGTTTTGAAGATATTTATAATGTATTAAAAATAAGTGAATCCATCAAATGATACATTATTGTATTTGTATTTACAAAATTTTGATAATTGACAAAATGGAGAAGCGAAAAATGGGGAGGATCTTGACTCAGATAAAAACATTGCTTCAACTACATAGTT
Organism: Vicia villosa; assembly: GCF_029867415.1. Classification (NCBI taxonomy): domain Eukaryota; kingdom Viridiplantae; phylum Streptophyta; class Magnoliopsida; order Fabales; family Fabaceae; genus Vicia; species Vicia villosa. Next base: position 626,923 of record NC_081183.1, on the reverse strand, counting down.
ATAATTTTACATTAGAGGTTAAAGACATTGCTTTAATTGCTTTAATGAAAAAAAGTAATGACTAACACTCTTATAGATTAAAATAATTGATTTGTTTAACAAAAAAAACTTGAAAGATTAATTTGTAAAAAACATCTTAACACAAATGCACTCTATGTTAGTAAGGAGAAAAAGAAAAAGATTCAGTAGTCCAGAAATGCCTTCCTAGTTTATCCCAATAGAATGACAATGGCATCCAACAGCTCACAATACCTGTAACTTGCAGGGCTATCTCGAGTAACATTCCGACAGCAACGAGAAATCTGAAGAAACGAGGCCATTCTTTTCTCCACAAAATCAAGAAGTAAGCTGTTAGAGACCATCTAGAAATGGGTAGATACAGAATTTGAATAACTCGAGAAACGTGTGAAGATTGTATGATGTTTGAGCATACATCCATGCCTGATGGAAAGGCTCATGCAGCAGACATGTCTGTGAATGCCATTCCTCTTGGTTAATTTTCTAAACTATAGTAATACTAAGCATGGACACAAATTACAATCAGAAAATCAAATTCTCATCATGCAGAAATTTCATTGTTCATCTAAAAGAATTTGGTACTTGTCTGGTGTACATAGTAACAGCAAATAGAATACAACAGATCAGCCACAACATGAAAAAGGTGAAAACATCCTATTGATACAAAAACAAAAAACATTGTTTGAAATATCCTAGATTTGAGCCTTAGGAGGACAAGTTACCACCACTTTGTTGCCACAAATTGATAATATCAGTGGCTTGATTGAGAAGAATAATCATCTGCTTTTGTGATATCCATGGCTTACTCTCTAGCAACTCCTTGAGCTCTTCCCACGCGTCTTTCCTTGGCCAAAAGTAGTAAGGGCTTAGAGGAACGGTTCCGTAGCCAGGTACCATTTGGTCAAGTGCGATACCGATGTTCTTCTCCATCCAAATGAACTTCAACACGAGTCTTGGCTTGTCTGTTGGTTTCACAACTACTCCTAGTTTCTACACCATAACAACCATCATAACAATTAAAAAAATAAAACAAAAAAAATCTTAAATGAGACATCGAGGACTTTGTTAAGAGTCCTATATCAGACAATTTATGGTTGAACAAGTGCTTATAAGTGGGAGCAATCTTCGCCCTATAAGCCGATTTTATAGGGATGAGTTAGGCCCAACCACATTTCTTAACCGACTTATTTTTCAATATTTCAATGTCAGACATAATATCCTGAAACTTCAGTAAAACACATGGAATTTTATCCAATCACATTGTTATTGCAACAAGAGATTAGTTTCATATTTCATTTTCCATAAGCACTTTTGGATAAGTTTATCCATTCTGGCTTTGTAGTTGAGTTAACTACGAGGAATTTCGCTCCTTCCTCTCAAGGTATGTTTGGATCGGCGCTACATGGTGGAATAGAACGGCACAAGTTCGTCATCTCATGGCCCATTATTTCTAACACTCAACCATCACAAAATCAATTTTTCTATAGAGCACTCATACAAAAATCTCAAAATCAATTCTACACCAGAATCAATTTTGACTCATCCAAAAATGAAACCAAACCTTCTTTTTTTGAAGTATCAGAGATAACAATATCCTGAAATTTCAGCACCCCTTTTGAACATTCTCATTGAAAAATTACAATAAAATGTGTATAATTCATCAAAATACAAAACACAGTCTATAAAGCACGAAAACCGGAAACGACACCGACACTGACACGTCGACAATACATTATACATTAAACGTAATCACAAATGTTCCTAACACATCTTTTTTCAAAGGTGTCGGTATTACGTAGAACACAAAAATCAAAGAACACAGTAATGAAGTTCAAAATTCAGAACCCTTTTGAACAAACTTATAATTAAGTACAGAGAGAGAGTGAAAACCTGAGATTGAGGCGGAGACTGGAGAGAAGGAGAGGACTGAGAAGAAATGGAATCTTCAGCAACAGCAACAGCAGAAGCAGTGAAACGGTTTGTTTTGATGTTGAGGTAGTTGGTTTTGATGGATCGAATGGATGGAATTGAAGTGGTGGGAAGAAGAAGCATGTTTGATGATGATGATGATGCTAACATGTTCATTGTTAAATTCGATTGAAAGATGAATTTGAAAAGGTTAAAGGTTACGAAGGAGAGAACGAACTGGAACTGCACGATGATACAACCACAATTGTCATTCTAGATAAGGAACCTGTTTTTACCTACACTCGTGTTTTTTTTTTTATTCACGGTTTTTTTTTTTGAAAATAAATTTGATTTTTTAAATTTTATGAGAATAACTTCTTTAATTTAAATTGAAATTATTGTTTAGACACCATATCTTAAAAAGGCTTCTTGGGCCATTACATACGGAGAGACTTCTGACCATATATAATTGAGGAAATTTTTTAGGGTTAAATATGTAAAATCTTTGGTAAAGTGAGCAATATTCGGTTTAAGTCTCGTAAAAACACAATTACTCTTTTATGATGTAATGATTTCGTTTATTTGGCCTCTTTGTTGACCAGTAGACTATGAAATCTTTATATTTGTTGAGTTGACCGTTCAAATGAATTTTTATTTATTTTTTATTTTATTTATGTTGACATGTCAACTAGTAATTAGCTAAAATTGTGTTTTACCCCTTTAAAATTTAGGGTTTCTCCAATTCAATCTTTCTCCACAATCACAGTGACTGTGGAAGATGAAGGGATACGTGGAAGTAAGACGAAGAAATTCGAATGCAGAACGAAGAACGAAGATAGAGGAAGACGGACGAAGACAAATAAGGAAGATGGAGGAAGACAAACAAAAACAAACAAGGAAGACTCTTTGTAGTGACTATAATGTTTATTGAATGCAAGACTCTCTGTAGTGACTATAATGTTTGTTGAATGCAAGACTCTCTGTAGTGATTGTAATGTTTATTGAACGCAAGACTCTCTAGTGAATGTAATGTTTATTGAATGCAAAACTCTTTGTAGTGATTGCAATGTCTGATGTTAGGTTTTTTGAAGTCATGGTTTTCGATCTCAGTGTTGTTCTGTTTTTCCTTATTAGATGGAGTTTAATGTAGTTTGTCACCATGAAGGTGAATTTGTAAGCGACAACAAGAAGACCCTATTCTACAGAGGTGGGGTTCAAACCATAGTATTTAGGTAAAATATTGAGAAATTGACTGTGTTTGAAATTCATAACTTGGTGAAGGGTTGGGATAATGAAATAAGAAGTCATATGGCTTTGACTAGAACTGTTGAAATAGATCCTAATTTTTTCAGTTAGGTAATGATGATGATGATGTATATGATTTTGCTGCATATACTTCTGTAAGCAAACTTGATGGTCACATTTATATGAAACATGAAGTGAAGGATATAAAACTAAGAGTAAGGGAACCTTAGTTCATCAATGAGATGTCAGATATATATAAGGAAGTGAAGATGAAGATGTTGAAGGCTTTGATGATAGTGAGGCTAAGAGAACTATTGCTCTTACAAATGGATTTGAATTTAATCCGCCCCCAAATGGATCTAACATGGTTTCTCTTATTGGTCTAATTTGTAGTTCCCAAAACAAATTTGTAGATGGTGAATATGTTAGTGATGATTTGGGTAGCTCAGACCCAGATGATTCTGATGATAATAAAGGTAAAGGGCCAAAGTTAGGCAAAAACAACTTAATAAGGATTACCAGTTTAAGTGAGGTATGGAATTTAATTCTCTAGCTGATTTTAGAGATGAAATTCATGAGTGGTCCATGTTAATGGTAAAGAAATTATCTTTGTGAAAAATGAGAGTTATATGGTAAGGGTAAAATATAAGGCTAAATGTGGTTTTTTAGTTATATGCTCTAAAGTGGGCCACAAGTACACTTATGTTATAAACACATTGGTGGATACCCACATATGTGATAGGGTTTTGAACAATAGATCTGCAAAATCAAGGTGGGTAGCCAAGGAAGTAGTGAACAAAATGCAAACATCTGAGAAAGTGAGAATTCGTGATACTACGCAAGATGTGGGACAAAACTATTACGTGGGAATTATTGTTGCTAGAGAATGAAAGGCAAAGTTGATTGCAAAGCGAGTTATTGAAGGAGATGTCGATAAGCAATATGCAGATTTATGGAGGTATTCTGCTGAGTTAAGAACAATTAATGACGCGAATACTATTAAGATCAATGCTGATAGACTAAACCCATCAATACAACCAAAGTTTGGATCATTCTACTTTTATTTTGATGGTTGTATGGAGGGTTTCATACATGGTTGTAGACCATTTGTTGTAGTTGATGGCTGCCATTTGAAGAAAAAAATATGGTGGATAACTTCTAATAGCTATGGGTAGGGACCCTAATGAGAAATATTTTCCATTGGCTTGTTGAAGCAGAATTAAAGGAAAGTTAGAGGTAGTTTCTACAGTTATTAATGGAATATATTGGAGAATATATAATATATGTTTCCATTTCAGATCAGGAAAAGGTATGTTTGAATTTCAACAAGTTTGATTATGTTTGATTTTGTTTATTTTTTACAGGGATTGGTGTAATGTTGCCTAGGTTAGCTTTTCTATACATAGTCGGTCCCAAGCCCGGATAAAAGGAGAGGGTTGTGTTAGACAGTCGATAGTCAACGTAAAACTTTGTCGAATCTTTATGACATGTATCAATTACGAAATAATGTGAATGTTAGGTCGTTGCCCATAAACGACGCACTATATGTCTTGAGTACAGTGTCAAAAGAGCAAGGGTCATTGCATCGCTGTCCGAATGTAGTAAAAAATAAGCAAGGATTCTCACATTCTCGTGAACGGGCGTGGGTGAAGAAGTTAGTTCATGGGAGAAGGATTTGATTCAGATCATGGAATATAGGCACACTTAATGGAAAATCTATGGAAATATTGGATGTTATGGTTAGGAGGAAGATCAATTTTATGTGCCTACATGAAACTAAGTGGACAAGTGAAAAAGCGAAAGAATTAGACAATTCGGGATTTAAGCTTTGGTACATCAGAAAAATTAGATCAAAAGATGGGGCGGGGATTATTGTGGGTTAGGAGTGGAAGACGAATATTGTGGATGTGAAAAGAGTAGGAGGTCGAATCATTGCCTTGAAATTCATAGTGTACCAAGATAATTTTAATGTTAATAGTGCTTACGCACCTCAAGTTGGGTTAGCAGAACATCTTAAGGTAATATTTTGAGAGGATTTATATGGTTTACTTCAGGATATACCCCAAGGATTCGATAAGTCCTAAAAAAGACAAATTAAGAAAGAAGAAAGATATCCAGGGAGGTTAAATTACCTAAATACGACATCCCGTATATATCAAAAGAAAATATCAAATCACAGTTACTAATTGGTTTTTTAGCATAATTTAGTTTGCCAGTTGACATGGAGGCTCCCTCACATGGACATTATTAGTACATGAAGCCTTTAACTTAAAGGCAAGTGATGCCAAGATAGTGTTGGAAGGACCAAAAAACACGTTAATCAAGCATTCGTTGAAGTTTGAGTTCAAGGCTAGCACGAGCTTGTGGTAGTCACATTGGTGGACAAGCCCTGACCCACAAGCTGCTAAGGGCATATTGTCCCACCCCGATGAAAGAGAATATGGTGTTCATCTAGAAATGCGACAAATGCTAGAGGCACATCAATCTCTATCATGAACCAACCTAACTATTTCATTATGCCATGGCGCCCTAACCATTCTGTCAGTGGGGAATGGACACTATGTGCCCCCCTAGAATTCGCCCAACTAAAGTTTATGACCGTTTGAGTGGACTATTTCATGAAGTGGATAGAAGTCGAAGTCATCTCCAAAATCACAATAGAAAGGATTTGACGTTTTTATGGGCAAAGATTCATGTGCATGTTTTGTTTGCCAAGCGTCATTATTTTAGATAAAGGAACTCATTTTACCATCGCTACCATTGTTAATTTCTGCCATGACCTAGGAGAGCAAGCAAAGTTTATTTTCGCTGTCCATCCATAGGCAAATGGGCAAGCTAAATAAGCATCAAGGTGATATTGAAGAGGATCAAGAAAAAGCTAGATGATTCCAAGGAACTTTAGGCTGAACAACTTCACAGATTATTGTATTCATATCATACCACCCCTCATTTGACCACCAAGAACATTCTCTTCACCATGGTATGTAGAGCAAATGCCATGCCACCTATCGAAATTGAAATGTCCTCTTAATGACACTTTCATTTCGATGTAGAAGAGAATGAGGAAGGGCTAAGATATGTTACTGACCTAGTAGAAGAAATGAGAAATGTTGCCCACATCCGAAAATTTTTCTCAATACAAAGGGCGGACTGAAGGTACAACTTGAAGGTTGTTCGAAGGGAAATGCAAGAAAGTGACCTAGTGCCAAGATAAGTTATCTTTCCCACCTTTTAGAGGAAACTATAACCCAATTAAGAAGCACTGTATCACATATATCATAAACTACCTCATAGAGCCTACAAACTCGAAAAGCTAGATGGATGACTCATTCCTATAACTTGAAATTGAGTTAACCTAAGATATTACTATAGTTCATTGTTTTTCGGTTGTTAAAAAGGCGGATTGTTTGTTAGTGTATGGATCTCTTTGAAAAACCTTTATTGTTATTTATAGTAGCTTATTCCGTTCTTAAATGTTAGACTTCTAGAGAAATATCCTTTTTGCCCTAAAAAGGCAATATAAACACTAGAATTCCACAAAAAGATCCATGCAACCCTAAAAAGGCAATATAAATGTTGGAATTCCATAGGAAGATCTCTGCCGGCCTAAAAAGGCAATATAAAAGAAGAAGTTCCACAAGAAGCTCATTGTCGCCCTATAAAGGCAGTATAAATATTTTACGTCCACAAGAAGATTTTGTGGCATACAGAGGCAACATAAATGCTAAAATTCTATGGGACATTTTCTTCAAAGATCACTTAACTCAAAGTCTCGCATGAGGGACCCCACTCGAAATCTCGCCTAAGGGACTCAATTTGAAGTCTCGCATGAGGGAATCAATTTGAAGTCTCACCTGAGGGACTCTACTCGAAGTCTCGCCTGAGGGACCTAATTTAAAATTTTTCTTGAGGGACTCGATCTGAATTCTTACATGAGGGACTCAACTTACAGTTTCATGTGACAGACTCTACTCAAATCCTCTCTTAAGATACTCAACTCAAAGTCTCGCTTGAGAGACTCAATTTAGAGTCTCGCTTGAGAGACTCGATTCAAAATGTCTCCTAATGGACTCGACTTAAAGTCTCTCCTGAGGGACTCAACTAATCACGCGATACTTTCCAAGCCCTCGTCCGAAGCATGAGAACATGGGAAATGACGTGTCCAAGTCCACAACAGTGTGGAAAAGGATTAAGAGAAAATTAATCATGTTTTCCTAAATAATAGGGAATTAATTTCCCCATTCTTAGACTCTTAGTAGTGGTTGCAACTTCATAGGAGCATGTTGTCTAGGTATAAGGATTTATATCAATACCTAAACCCTAAGGTAAAAATAATCCAATCTAATTAGGTAAAGACCACGTATACAACTTCTCACCTCCCGTGTGAGATAACTATAAACCTCACAACAAACCTTAAAATCCTTTGACAATCCTTAATCACCAAGGGTTATTACATATTGTACTTTTAACAAATACATATTATATCTTGATTAATCATCCATTAAGATTAAAACTTCATTATTAGATGTTCAATCTATGAACCTATCAACAACAAATATATAATATCCATCTTCGGTTGTGACAACATTTAAATCTTTAGGATCTATACATATTACAACATATACTATATTATCTAATCTACATAACTAGATATCCGAATGAATTTAGCTTTGAGTAATTCTTCAATATCATCTTTCATCTTTAAAATCACCTCTGATGCAAATCTTATTGGGGCTTTGTTTGATTAGTTATTTCTCTGATTTGAGAGACAACATATTCTCAATTAACCCTCGTTTCAAACCTGACAAATCTTTATAGTCCCAAGAAAAACAACAATTGTATTCATGAAAAATCTTCACGATTTCTTACTTTAAATCTCTACAAAATAGAAAACTCACGTACAATCGAAATCTAAAGGTGACTCATCATACAATCGAGAGATTCATTTATTTGATTATTATTGCACTCATGTATAAGTTCTAAAATTACTTCATCATATGAAGAATGTGTATTATCACTGGCCCCAAACTTTAACTATATAAGTCATTTCTTGTTCAACTTCATATTCAATTCATTTTTAGTCTTGAAAGCCACATTTGATTTATTTTTGGCCAATTAGGTCTTAACTCAAGCAAAAAAAGCTCGCATTGGTCATCTAAAAATTAATCAATGGCCAAGTTTTCGTCATGGTCAATATTCTTTCAACAACGATTGCTTCAAAACCAACACAAGACAACTTCAAAGTGATCTTATAGAATTTACTCGAATTCCATAATTTTGATATGCATACGAGACAAAAAAATTCGTGATCATTAATGGTACATTATAAGTAACTCGTGAGGAAAGAACAAAGTTTAGGGTAGCCCATAAATAAGTAAGTTAACATTTGGTATTTGAATAAGAGAAACTCCTACATGAATGAATTGTATTAGACTAATAACAAGATTCGAAGACAAATCAACGTTATAAACTTGATCATATCTAAACATATCAACTTCTTGTTTATGTTCATTTGAATTGTTATCCTTATTTTGACTCAACCATTACTTTATGTTTTTTTTTCCCCATTTTGTGCATGAATATTTATTAGATATTAATTTTTTTATCTCTTAAGAAAAGAAGAGTAGACTGAACTATAGATAGAGGCATTGATAAGGGAGTAGTACGGTAGTGGGAGACAGACATAAGAAAAACAAACCTGCTTGCTTGCTAGTCATCATCGGAATCGAGAAAAACATAGTAAACTAAATTTGATAAATACATTTGAAATCCACCACTGTGTCACTTCTACTGTACTAGTACCTTTTAAAGTTTAAATATACTGACAAAATACTCTCATACTTCTCTCTCAAACTCTAGAGTTATTCCATTTATTTATTCATTCAATTTCTCTATCTGTAATACAGAGGGTGGGGACCCGCATGCAAATCATTTCTGGCTTATAATTTAAATAAGTTAAATAATTTATGTGATGTAATGTTTGTGACTATTATTACAATTATTTAATTTAATTTAATAAATAAATTGTGCACTTCATTCTAGAGACAATACATAGGGAAACAAAAAAGTACCGTTACTTTATTTTTCTGTTTCTAAAACAAGCAAACAAGCAAGCAAGAAGAAGAAGAGGAAGAAGTAGCTTCAGTCTCTTGAGAGCATAGAGAACAATGGCAAGAGGGTTTATGTTCATCTTACTTGTTGTTTCATCAGTTTGGCTTATGCTTCTTGGTTTGTTCTTTTTTCTCTTCCTTCTATCTCATTGCATTATGTTTATGATTTCTCTATGTTATAGTTTTTATGTTGTGTTTTTTAATGTAACCACAGTGTTTAAGTACTTTTGTTTCTAATGGCTAGGGTTTAGAACTATAAGTCTGATATTAGTTTACTTTGAAGTTTTTGTGGTTTGAAGCTTATGTCCTTTTTAAGAAAGAATGAGAAATGAAATACTAAAATAAAAAGATAGGTTAAAGTTTAACTTTTTTTATTTATTTAATGTATAATCATATACATCAAATGGAGTTTGTAATTATTGCTTAATCAATTTCTTTTCTTGTGGATCTAACTTGTCTAACCATTATAGCATTATAACATGGACACTTTATATTGAAGGCGTGTCTCGGCGTCCAACACTCGTGCGATACTCGCACATATATTTATCTTCAATAATTTTATTATTTTTCTTCAAGTTATTATTTGTGTCTACATATCAAGGTTGGTGTCGTGTTTGATGTTTGTGTCTGCGTTAGTGTCTACACATTAAGGTTGGTGTCATGTTTGATGTTTGTGTCTGTGTTAATGTTTCATGACGATTACCTCACAATTAAGAAATCAGATGCAATGAAGTTTGTAACATTGGTTAAAATGTTTTTTGGTAACTATGTTATTGGTTGAAGTATCCACCGACTTTTTTGCGACTTACCTCTGTCGGAGAACTTGGTTAACCACAAGACTCAAACCTGTGATATTGCTTAAGATTATGTTTGGATTGATGGACTAGAACGGAGCGGAGCTGAATGTAATTCTGATTGATTTTATTTGATCTGAAATTTTGATAGGTTCTTGCTATGGAAGTTTTGTTGGAATATGCTATGGAAGAAATGCTGATGACCTACCTCCACCTGATAAGGTGTCACAGTTAGTTCAAGATCACAAAATCAAATATGTTAGAATCTATGATTCCAACATCCAAGTTCTGAAATCTTTCGCAAACACTGGCGTCGAACTTATGATTGGAATTCCAAATCTAGATTTGCTTCCATTCTCACAGTTCCAAACCAACGCCGACACTTGGCTCAGAAACAGCATCATTCCTTATTATCCAGCTACGAAGATCACATACATAACCGTCGGCGCAGAAATCACGGAAAGTCCTGAAAACATTTCCGCGTTGGTTGTGCCAGCCATGACTAATGTCCTTGCAGCACTTAAGAAAGCCGGACTTCATAAGAAGATAAAAGTTTCAACCACTCATTCCCTCGGCGTGCTGTCTCGATCCTTCCCTCCTTCCGCCGGTGCTTTCGATAGCAAACATGCTCATTTCCTGAAGCCACTGCTGGAATTTCTTGCGGAAAATCAGTCGCCTTTTATGATCGATCTGTATCCTTATTATGCATACCGTGACTCCCGGAACAAAGTGCCATTGGACTATGCATTGTTCGAGTCATCCTCCGAAGTTATTGATCAGAACACCGGTTTGCTCTATACAAACATGTTTGATGCTCAGATTGATGCTATTTATTTTGCATTGTCGGCGTTGAATTTCAGAACTATTAAAGTCATGGTAACCGAAACAGGCTGGCCTTCGAAAGGTTCGCCTAAAGAGACAGCAGCTACTCCTGATAATGCACAAACGTATAACATGAATCTGATAAGGCATGTTATCAACGAAACCGGTACACCTGCAAAACCCGGAGAAGAACTCGACATCTATATTTTTTCCTTGTTTAACGAAAACAGGAAGCCGGGTTTGGAATCCGAGAGAAACTGGGGGTTATTTTATCCGGACCAAACAAGCGTATATAGCCTAGATTTCACCGGACAAAGTCCTGTCGACATGACTGCGGATTCAAACGTTACAAAATCAAACGGAACAAAATGGTGCATTGCTTCGAGTAAGGCGACACAAATTGATTTACAGAATGCGATAAACTGGGCTTGTGGAACTTCTGGCAATGTGGACTGTACTCCTATCCAGCCAAGTCAGCCTTGTTTTCAGCCGGATAACTTAGTCTCGCACGCTTCATATGCTTTTAATAGCTATTATCAGCAAAACGGTGCTTCTGATGTTGCATGTAGTTTCGGAGGGACCGGTGTAATAGTCGATAAGGATCCAAGTATGTTCATCTCCTATAACTAATTTTCGTAATCTTTTTTCTGTCCATTTTGGTTATATACTGATTTTCTCGATCTTATGACTTGTTTTTTATTCTGCAGCCTATGACAGCTGCATTTACATGAGAATCGGGTATGTTTAGTCCTTGAAATTTTGCTATGTTCGTATTATTAAGACTTAATCACGATGGTATTTGAGTTCGTTTTTTTTTTCTCGATGCAGAAATAATCAAACTTTGGCAAGTAATAGTACAGCAGCAATACCTTCAGCTCCATCCTCCTCCTCAAACAAAGAAGTTTACGCATCAATCTCTACTAGCGCTCTTCTTTTAACCTTTCTTTTCTTTCTTTTGGATCTCGAACGAGCCTAACGAGCTTGTTTGATGGCCGAGAAAGAGGCTAAGAGTTTGATTGTTGAAAAGGCAACTTGCTTAATTTTTTTTTACCATTTGGAGGTATTATGCTGCTGCTTTTGGCATGAAGGAAAAGTAATGATTTCAGAAGCTTTTTTATTAATGTATATTCTGTGAAATTCAACTACTTTATGTAGAGTGAGGAAATCTATCTCTCCTAGTTTTGTATTCCATGTGATTGGCCAAAATAGCATGATTACCTTTTTTCTGTGGTTTAGTTTTGCAAGTGTTGCTGCTGCAATTTTTGAATGAGGTTTATGTAGGGGATTTATAACACTGGATTCATATTTTCTACTTCACCAATGCATATGTCATTAGTGAATAATGACACTGTTATCCAATGGATGCATGATTTTTGGAGCTTGCAACTTTTTGATCCATTATGAAGGTTCAAGTCATTGGATAAATTGATGCATTTAGTCCTTCATGATCTAAACGGTCAAACTGAGAACTATATAATCATAGTAAGCATAGCGAAAATGAGAATCAAATAGAATGGAAACCATGGAGTGTGTCGATATGGGCAGATTCTAAACCATGCTTCCTTTAGTCTTGCCCTATGAGCTGGTAAAAGAAAAAATCCATAATCCATATGCTGTAACCGGTTACAGCCGGGCAAAATTCACTTTTAGGCTAAAATAGAAAAATTTACTCGAGGGTATAACCGATTACGCATTTGGAGTTATCTGTTACAACTATTATGATTTTGTTTTGTAGATTTAGCTGTAACCGATTATAGGTTTTGTGGAACCTACTATAAGCAGTTAATTTTTGTATTTTTTTTTAGTTTTGCTTGTATCCCAATTCATTGTAAGTTGTATAAATATCATGGAGGTATCAATGAATAAGGTGATGTGCATTTCTCACCCTCAAATATACTCCCTCGAATTCTCTGTCACACTCTCCCTCTCCACACTCATATTCAAAAGCCATCAATAGCACAAGTTCATCATTAGAATCTCCTCTGCCTATGTTTGCTTCTTCTGATTTCCTTTCCTTATTTGACCAACCGTCCTTGGAAAAGTGACCAAACCTATTAGAATTGTAACACTATACATTTCTCTTGTCAAGCTTCTCATTTCCTTTCTAATGTTTCTTCTCATCAAAGTTGAAGGATTCTGACTTCTGAGAACCACCTCCATGTCTCTTCTTGGCTTATGACCAAGACTACTTTTGACTCTTCTTATCAGAAGACGCCTTCAGATCATGCTTTATCTCTCTGTTAGAGGTTCTCTCAGTCTGACGCAGCTCTTGTGCCTCTAGACTACTCTGCAACTCTTCAATTCTCACGGGGTTGAGGTTCTTAGAATGTTTAATCGCTACAAAAATGCAATCAAATTGAGGAGTAAGAGATCTCAATACCTTTTCAATAATAACTTGTTTAGAGAGCGTTTCTCCACAAGCCTTCATCTCATTTGTGATCAAAATCACTCTAGAGATGTAATCAAGTACCTTCTCACTATTCTTTATGTTGAGATTCTCATACTGCTTAAGTAGAGACTGAAACTTCACCTTCTTCACTGATGCATCGCCACTATAACACCGTGCCAGTATGTCCAATGCAACATTCACCGTCGTTGAATTAGCGATTTTCTCAAACACATTCACATCCACACACTGATGAATATAGAACAATGTCTTTTGATCTTTCTTCCTCAGTTCTCTTTGTGTGTTTCTTTACGCCTCCGTCGCATTTGCTGCAGTCGTAACGTAACTGTCGGTGACGAGATCTAGAACGTCTTGAGCACCAAACAACACACACATCTAAATCATCCACTGATTCCAATTATTTCCATTAAATACTAAAAGCTTTGTATTCAAGCTATTTATGTCGTTCATCTTCGTTCTTGTGCACTGAAACTAACTCAAATCTCTCCAAACACTTATCCAATCCCAGAAAATCAAGAAATGCAATTCTGTTACGATTCCGTTCGTGAATTCAACACGAATTCAAGAAACAAAATCAATCACACACACCTCACGTACACTCGTGTTTCTATAATAAAACATAAATAAAAAATATATATATATTTATCCCAAACTTTAAATTAAACATTGTATATTTTTATTCAAATTTATTATGAAAGGGAATACTTTTGTAAAAAAAATCATATAACTAATGGAATAAATAAAAAAATTAATATTTTTTTTATAGATTATTTTGAGTGATGGAATCCAATGAACTAATTCTAAAGAAGCCAAAAAAGGATTACAGCTGCTGATCCAAAACCAGATTCCCACTCAAAAATATGGAAATAAAACAACAAAACTACTTTATAAAAACAAGTGTCCAGCTTCATCATACTATGACCTGTTTCTTACATTCTTTTTTTAAAAAAAAGTCTCTTTTATTCTAAAACTATATAATCACTTTTAAACATTTTCATCTGTCATTATAAATTTTTAAGGAAGAAATTCTAAAAATTGTATATTGTAGCTTATTTAAAAACTTTTTTTAATAAATAATTTTTAAAATAATATTTTTTATTTAAACTAAAATAAATAAATAAATAACAAAAATAATTAAACTCAAATAATCAATGAACCTATTTAAAGATATCATAAAAAAAATCCAAATTAAAAAGTAAACCCAATTTTTAATAAATTTCATTGACCACTTTTCTATCAAAAATTAAAAATTATAAAATAAACAAAAAAAAAACTAATTTTTGAGAAAATAAAAGATGATCAATTTTACACTGTCAGTGAATCATAGCTACTAATAAATTTTTATATAAATTTGATTTTTAAAAATCAAATATAAAATATCACTATTGTGATGTTTTGACAATAGTGACATACATAACAATTATTCTCTTCATTTATTTACATTTTATCAAAATATTTTGTTCATAAAATCACTTTCTTCTTTTAATTAAAAAAAATCTATATATTACACCATGCATCAACCTCATGTTCTCATTCAGTCATTTTCACTCTACAAAACAGAATCCTCAAACTATGAAACTCATAGCATCCTTTTCAACACCATCCTAAATCAAAACAAAGTTTTCATGTTTTCAAACAAAAACAACAATGGATCCTTGTCCTTTTGTTCGTCTCACAATTGAATCATTAGCACTAAACCTTCCATCACCAACAAACTCATCAACACTTTCTCGTATCCATCCTTCAACAACACCATGTTTTTGCAACATCTCCATACCAAACTTCCCTTCTCAAACCGCACTCATTCATCTCTCTTCTTCGTCGTCTTCGTCTTCGACACCCGACACAACAACCTCCGCCGCTGGATTCCACCTCGACTCCGCCGCACTCCGGCGTCTCACCGGAAAACCAACCCCGCTTCGCTTCTCTGTTTACGCCGGAAGCAATGGAACAACCTGCGGTATTAAAAGTTCGAAGCTATTAGGTCGGGCTGTTGTTAACATCGATGTTAAAAACTCTCTGTCTCGTTCGGTTATGTTTCATAGTGGGTGGCTTGAGTTGGGAAAGAAAAAGAAGAAGAACGGGGTTGAACCGGCTCGGATTCATTTGGTGGTTCGGTCTGAACCGGACCCACGGTTTGTTTTTCAGTTTGGTGGTGAACCGGAGTGTAGTCCTGTGGTTTTTCAGATTCAAGAGAATATTAGACAACCGGTTTTTAGTTGCAAGTTCAGTGCTGATCGAAACTCTAGATCAAGGTTAGTTTTGTTAATGTTATTTTGTGCAGCTCATTTTTTTAATCACTATAAATTCATCACGGATAGTTAATAATTAAATCGGATCTTATAAAATATTTATAACAGTTAAATTATAGTTAAATATGATCTTTATATCTTTTTCTATAGTCAAACAACGACTAAATTACTCTGAATTTTTAAGAAATTTGAGACTGTTCTGTGAACTAATTATTGATTATTCAATGTTTTTTTAAACGGAATAAAATTAGACAATACATTTAGTTAAATCATAAAACGATAAAGTTTATTGTTTAATTATTCGAATTGTTCAATCGCAATTGTTTCAACAATTGAAATGGTTTAAAGCGACTTAATTTTAATTTAAAAGTCTCAGCCTAGTCCATGATAACTCAATTTTTTAAACATTATATCAGATGTTGCACTCTTTTTCCCCTCTTTATATTTACACTTTTTTTAGCTAAATAAATTTTTTTCATCCTTTTCTAATATGGCATATATTAATGAGTTGATTTTTAAATTTTGTTTAAAGTCAATTTCTTTTAGTTTTTCAAAAATATTTTGAATGTCAAAAACACTTTTCTTTATTGTGCATGACTTATTAGCTAAAATTGGTAAAAGTTTGATTTTATAACATATAAAATATACTTTAAATTTCTTAAGAATTATTGTAAAATCATCATAAGTATCACTTTAATTAAAAAATAAATACATTTTTTTTAATATATAAACGAAATGATAAATAAAAGTTTTTGCCGCCTATTATTAACCTCTCGATTCAAGTAATTAATCTTTGCAATTATGTATTAAATATACTCGGTTACTATCAAAAAATAATAAATAAAAGTACTGCCATATTTTGATATAAATTTAATTATTAAGGTGGGTAATTAACTATCATTATGAATCAAATAATGTATAGTTTAAGCAAGTGGGCTTGCTTGTCAATATCTTTAGGGTTGGTGCCTACCATCAAGTGCACATGCTTATCATCTTATCCAGCTCAATTTCATTATCATGTCTCTCTCATGGCTTAGTTGTTATCCTTTTTTGTGCTCATGAATTATATCATCTTCTTTGTTTCTTTCTATTATTTCTTGTAACAAAAACACACCAAAAACATGTCACTTGATGATACTTTGATTTTGACATTCCTAAAATCCCTTTGTCCCTTACCTATCTAATAGCATTGTCTTTGAGAGTTAGAAAATTCTCCTTCACTCAATTATGAGTTGAATGATTGAAGTATATACAAGTTTTTGTACACTTTCAATTAGTGTAGTTGTTAGAATGCTTAATTATATTTTGACAAAATAAAAAACAGCTACTAAATTATTAGGTTTAAGAATAAGTGATTTATATAATTAGGTGCATAAACTGATTTGGTCAAACAGACAAGTTGAGATTTTCCAAAATGTGAAACATAACTGTCTTGGATTCCCTCCCATGTGCTAGTATCCGGTTGCATACTCAATATCTCATATAGAATTAATTAACCTAACAACATGATTGACATTTTCATTAGGTTGTTACATGATACATTAAATTAATGAATGATTAAATAAAATATACTAGTGCTTCTTAATTTGATTTGATGCTAGCTACTATTGACAAAAGTAGTTAAGAGTCAGGTGGAGTTGATTCTCTCGTGATTTTAATTGAGTTTGATTCCTTGAGATGATTAAAAATTCTTCGCCAGTTAAAAAATTGAAGATCGTTTGATTGAAATCAGACAGTTTAGATTGAAATTTGAAAAATAAATCAAATATATTATGAATCAATATCTAAAATCCAATGGTTGATGAACTTTTTTTTAATCTTTCAGGTGTAGTTCATTATCTGATGTGGCAATCACCCCTAATAGATGGAGAATGTCATTGAAAAGTGTTCGAGAGCGTCAGACGAGAGAAAGAAAGGGTTGGATGATAATAGTTCACGATCTTTCTGGTTCACCGGTCGCTACAGCCTCAATGGTCACACCATTTGTCCCTTCCCCTGGCTCAGATAGAGTATCAAGATCAAACCCCGGCGCATGGCTCATTCTTCGCCCGAACGGTGCCTCGGTGAGTAGTTGGAAGCCGTGGGGACGCTTAGAAGCATGGAGAGAAAGAGGTCCTATAGATGGCTTGGGATACAAGTTTGAACTCATGACCGAAGATAGCGGAATACCTATCGCTGAATCCACAATGAGTGTGAAAAAGGGTGGTCAATTTTGCATTGATTATAAAGTTATGAAAGAGTGTTATGGATTGTGTTCAAGGTTTATAGGTAAAGGTTTTGTGATGAGTTCTAGTGTTGAAGGTGAAGGAAAAACAAGTAAGCCTTTTGTGCAAGTTGGTGCACAACATGTTACATGTATGGCTGATGCTGCATTGTTTGTTGCACTATCTGCTGCCATTGATCTTAGTATGGATGCATGTCAACTTTTCTCTCATAAACTTAGGAAAGAACTTTGTCATGAATAATTTTCTTTTCCATAAAAATATATTGGAAGAGAGTTCAATTACAATATTCTTGCATTAATATATGTAACACAGTCACTTTCATCGAATTCGTGTTGATTATTCAACATAAAATCGATACATGTGATTATATTTATTTAATTTTTTAATAATTAATATTTTTATATTAATTAATTTTTTTGGATCATAAATTATAGTATCTTATATTAATTAATTTTTTTGGATCATAAATTCTAACCGTAAGTATAAGAATTTGAACTCAGAACATGAGAATTCAAACTCTGACAATAACCATGTCCAATTTATCAATATAACTAGTAGGAAACCCGTGCTATCGCACGGGTCTGATCGAGGTTTCACATTACATGTATTAAAATATACCTTGTAAAGTTAATCTATATAAATCAACCGTATATATTTAACCAAAATGCAAACAAATTTTAGTCAATGTTAATCCCAAAAACATAATAGTTAACAATGAAAGAGTTAATAATACATCAAATTTTTTTAGCTCTTTAAGTATAAACAATAAACTTATCGATTCATATTAGATAAAATTAATATATTTATACATTATAATCATTTATCAAAATTTAATTCATGTGTTTGGAATATCAAACATAATATAACTTATTTTGCAGTTTATAAATATTCACGTAATTCCAATCAATAAATGATATCTCATAGATATATTCACATCTACCTGTCAATTAATTTTATAAATTCAATATATATATATAAAAGAGTAACAAAAGAAATAGTTAAAAGATAGACATTAAAATGATCCTTCAATCACTGGTATCTCATAGATGCGTTCACATCTACCCGTCAATTCAGATAAGTTAAGAAACGTCAATCAGTGGTATCCCACAGATACGTTCACATCTACCCGTCAATTCAGATGAGTTAAGAAACCCCAGTTGAATCCAAATGAATTAATTCTAAAAATTTATTAAACCTATTTGGGATATTAGCCCATTTTCCCAAACGTAAAATGTATAACAACTCCAGTTAAATGCTTAAGATTTTATACCTATATTATTATAATATAAAAAATATATAATTTTATAAGTTTAAAAAATATATTTTTAATTAAGAAATTAAATATAGTTAAAGAATAAAATTTATTAAATCTATTTGAGATATTAGCTCATTTTTTTCAAACCTAAAATGCATGACATCTCCGGTCAAATATTAAAAGTTTCTACGTTTAATATATACTTAAAATATTTAAAAGTTAAATAAATAATAAAAATATGAATATGTTAATAGAGTAATTAGATCTTGAATATGTACAATTATAAAAAAAATAGAAATCTAAAACCTATGTATGGTAAATAATATATATTTATTCTTATATATCTAAAATAGTCAGATTAAATAGTCTCTATTGAATAGTGTAATAAATATAAAATCTCAAATTTAAAATGCAAAAACGATCGTAGTTTGTTCAATTTATAAGATTGACTATATTAATAAATTTTTATCTTTTATCATTATTTTTTATGATTACCATTTATCATTAAATTTTCATGACTACCCATTAACATATTTTTAACATGATTAAATTATGAAGTTAATTTGAAAAAATTCTGAGAAGTTTTAGTTAATTCATAAGTTTACAAAAATTACAAAATCTCAATTAAATTTTTTTTTATTAACCTTTCTATAAAAGTCTAAATAATTTAAAAATAAATTTTATCTCAAATAAGGATCTAAATAATTACAAAATAATTTTTATTCTTATATTTCTATAATCGAAAACTAAATATTTACCTTTGGAATAAAAAAAGTTATAAGTTGTAGTTAAAAATTATAAATTTTATCTCTATTGATTTAGATTTTTTTTTATTAACCTTTTCTAATAATCTAAATGATTACAAAATATATTTTATTTTAAGTTAGAACTTTTAATTTTAATAAAAAAATTAAATAAAATAACAAATTAGTAGTATAAACAAATTAGTTATATTATAAATAAATTTTAAATTAATAATTATGAGAAATTATTTAGTTTTCAATTCAATAATAATAATTTCATTCAATATTATAATTATCATTTAATTGAATTTAAGATTTAAAAAAGTCTACCTTTTGAATGAAAAACTAAAAAATTTGAGTTTCCGTATCTGCATTAAGAAACTTTTCATCTTCCGGTGTGACCTTTCATATTAATTGCATTGACCATCAGAAAATTGATTTTATATGAAAAGTTAAAAACATAGCTATGATAATTAAATAGTCATTTACCTGTGTATGTCTGTTCCATTAGCCTTTAACTTCATGAATTATTGACACATTTTGAACATTATTTTATTTTATTTTTAACTCCTAAGAATTATTTTGATGATATACATGAATAATAATAATAATAATAATAATAATAATAATAATAATAATAATCAATAAATATTATTTAATTTTATAATAATGATGATTGATTTTGTAATCAATTTAAAAGGTATAATTTTTTGTATTAAATACATAAAATATATTCATATTTATTTCAACATTAAAACAACTTTATTTAATAATTTTTCATCCTACATAAAAAAAATTTGATGAATAAATTTGGAACATGCAGTATCATTACCCCTAGTCCAATATAGTTATGCCATTAGTAATTAAAAACTGACTTTTAATTGTTTCATACCTATAATTATAATAATATTAAAAAAATAAAAAATTTGATAATTATGTTTTCCACGTAAAAGTGGCATTATCAATGACGACTCAACTAACCAAAATATTACATTAATGACGACTCAACTAACCAAAATATTACAAACAGTTTAGAGAGTGATTTTTTTTTGACAAATAGAGAGTGACATTTAATCTAAATTAAAAGTTACACTTTATTTTATTGAAAATTGACTACTACACTTTATCACTAGTAATTTTTAAAGCACTGTCATTACCCATAGTCCAATATAGTTATGCCATTAGTAATTAAAAACTCATTTTTAATTATTTCTTCCTATAATTATAATAATATTCAAAAAATAAAAAATCTTACAAATAATTTAGAGGTGATATTTTTTTTTTGACAAATAAAGAGTGACATAATCTAAATAAAAAATTATACTTTATTCTATTGAAAATTGACTATTACACTTTACATCTTCTATTTTAAAACTGACTATTACACTTTACATGTTCTATTTTATAACGTTAACCAAGAAAATCGAATAACGTTAACCACGACATTTAAAAGCTATAGTTTAGGGTTTATATATGGTTAGGTATTAATAGTAGATGCTTCTTTAAATACAAAATATAATAAAAATAATAATACAAATAATAATAATAATAATAATAAATAACAAAATCAAAAACAACCAATAAAGAACTGTCATACCATCCTAAATTAAATGTCAGATCAATATTAATTTATTTTACAATATAATCAAGAGACATAAAGTGATTGAACATTTCAAATTCAATAATAATAATTAAATATCATAAGGTCTGATTTGTGTCATAATAATGATTAAACGTTTCGATTTTCAAAATTAAAACAGTTCATATTTTTGGAATTATAATTTATGGGATAATAATGTCGTGAACGTTTCAATTTTTAAATTTTGTTCTATTTATTAAATAATTGTTATCTATTTAAATTTTGCTTTTGAAATTTATTATAATTTTTAAAATATAAAATTTATTATCGTTATTAAAAGATAACATATTTTAATCTAACAAATAATACTTGATTATACTATAAAATTGAAAAAATATGATTAATTTATTTGGAATTGATACGTTTCATCACATAATTAATTTTTTTTATTGAAATAAATCTACTATCAATGGAAATTAAAACATTTTATATCCTTTGAATGTACAACTTTAATGACACACCTAATCTTTTAATTTTCCAAAAAAAAAAAAGAATCAATTTTTCAAAAAATTGAATCATTTTATACCTTTTAATTATTCAGTTTAAAAAAGAATCTACTATTATTTATTTAAACTGAATCAACTTCAAAACTCCCATGTTATTTTGCAAACTCTGCTTTCTATCAGATGTCGCGACCTGATGAATCATCCCTGTGCATTTATCACAACATCTTGCACTTCATATCATGCCATATAAAATTCAAACCTGCAATATAAAATCCCGTAACTCATCAGATCAAACAGGCTGTAAATCATATCAGTTAAAAAAACAAAAGACATGCATCAAAGCAAATATATACTTAAGCCTACATCGTCCCATAAGCTAGAATACCATTCTCTGTCTGCAAGTTATGCAACCACTGCTTGAATAAATAGGAATCAATAGCACTCCTACGTAAACAAATATCAAAGTTTTGTTCAATTAACATAATAAACTTTAGTTTAAAATTCACGAATTCAGAAATAGGAAATGGAATATGAATGGTTCAGACTATTTAATCGGCGGCATGATAGAGTGACTCAATGACAAAGGTGACTCGGTTGACATTTCGAAACTTTGAAATTTTGCATGATATAAGAACATCCCGCTGATAGTTCGGACTTGAATTTGGAAACCAAATAAGTAGGGACAATGGCTTGAATCATATCACGCTTAAAAAAAACAGAAATAATATTGGTCAGTAATAAGGCCGAACACAGTGTGTTAGACAAAAACAATATAATTTGGGAACAAAATACCACCTTCGAATCAATTAAAATCATTTCTATGTGTTCTTTGTTTGAAGAACTTGTTACAGACCATATATGCTTACAATTAACTGCAATCTTCCACAAATCCTTCGACTCATTGATGTACTTCACAGAATCGATAGGGCGAGCCATGGGAATGCTTAAATAGTTGCAAGAAGAAAACAAATTTCACTTGTTAAATCTCAAATCGTACATATTAATAGAAAACAAAAATGAAGAAAAAGGATCAAACCTGTAAAAGAGCAAGTGAATCTTGGTATGCCATTGTTGGGGTGATATATAGCGTGAGAATAAAAAATTTGAAACGAATAGAACATTGAAAGGGCAGAAGTAATTGATTTTGGGTAGTGGAAGAATTGAAGTTTTCCAACGCATAGAAAACATACACAGTCAATGATGAATTAACTTTTAGGTTTAACCATTAATTTAATTTAACGTGAAGATTTGAAATGGAAGAAAAAAAATAATCTATTATTAAAAACAAATAATCAACAAAAAAATAATAGCCTGCCACATCAGCAGCAATAAATACCAAATCAATATTATTGTGTTATTTTGACAAAAGACTTTTATACCCGTGGAATAAGAAAAGATTTAGTTCATTTATCAAAAGGCTTTTACTGGAATTTCCAAGTACTATTACTTTTATATATTAATAATAGATATTGACTTGTTAGAATTTGTTGACTATATATATTTATTTTATCTTTTGTTTATATTATGTATATATTTAGTTATAATAGATGAAATGGAAGATTAAATTAATTTTTAGGCAAATGTAAAATAATTTCTATATAGTTTTTTAAAAAAAAATTCATTTAAGTTAAAATGTAAAATCCTTTTTCATTTAAAATGAAGATTTTTAGTTAAGTAAATATTTCCTGCCAAAAAAAGTTTTTTTTTTTCTTCTGGTTCTTGTCATGTCGAAGAAAGTTAAATAATAATTTTTTTAATAAATAAGTTAATTATATATACTTAAAAAAAAGCTATTGGATTTTTCTGTGTGGCATAAAATGATTTAGTTTTTTTCTGTTGTTGTGTGATAATCATTTCTCAGATTAACAGAATCTGAGAAAAAGGAGAGTCACCGGAACAGTTCCCTGAAAACCTTCACCGTTAACCGGCGATGGATTCCGTCGCCCAGCTTACGTTCATCCTATTCCTCTCGTTGATCTCTCACATATCTTCGGAGACGATCATCAGACTTCCGTCGGAAAACGAAATCTCCGGCGAGTATTGCGATAGCTGGAGGTTAGCGGTGGAGACGAACAACGTCGGGGCGTGGAATCAGATTCCGGCGAACTGTGTTGATTCGGTGGCGGAATATATGGTTGGAGAACGGTACAAGAGGGATTGCGAAGTGGTGGGGAAATTCTCGTCGGAGTTTGCGAAGCGCGTGGCGCTTGCCGGTGACGGAAGAGACGCGTGGGTGTTTGATATTGATGAAACGCTTCTTTCTAATGTGCCTTATTACAAAGCCGTCGGATTCGGGTACGTCAATTTTTAGCCGTTGGATTTTTATTTTTTTTTAATCAAATAGTTGTTGAATTTGTATTGGTTCATTAATTTATCAATTTTTTCACAATAATTAATCATTTAAATATAGATTTAGTTTTATTAATTATTGAATAATTGAAATTATTCTAGAAGGTCATGCTGACATGACACTCAGAGGTGGCAAACAGGCATATGTCGCCCCGATTAGGTCCGGCTTGCAAAAGCATTCGGAAAAAAAAGGGCGGGGCGGACATATTTGAGAGTGCGGGTCTAAAATTTTGTTCAGTTCTGTGTTAGGGCGGAGCGGTCGCGGACATTGAAATTTTTAGGCAGGGCCTGCCCAAGGGCCAAGCTACCCAAGCTAGGACTTTAGGCCTCAAAAGTTTGGGCTTAAAAAAGGTCTCAATTTTTTTATTTAGTTATAAAAATATATAATGACACTTGAATTACATATATTGGTGTAGTTCAGTTGGTAAAATATAGGCCCGGAAAAGTGCGGGCAAAACAGGCTTCTTCCACGGGCCAGACCTGTTTTGCAGCCCCTACTGACACTTAGTATTAAAATCTCGATATTCGGTCCCCTACTGACACTTAGTATTAAAATCTCGATATTCGGTCTTGGGATCAGTACAAAAATTGTTGACATGTACTAATAGGATTAAAATTTTAGATCTTAGTAGAAACACATTCTCAAGACTTAAGTCCGCACGACTAAAAAAACCCCTGGTTTAATTGTATACTAAATAGAGACCTTATTTAGTCTCTGTGTCAAATATTTTAATATCTTATTTTAATACTAACAAATTTCTGCGTTGCACGCTCTCAAAGACAACTTTTTTATAGATCTAAAAACTTGCTGGATGTACTTATGTGATAAGATAAACTCTTAAGGAGTTTGTTTATATGATTATATTTCTTGGTGAGTTCATCATGGGTGTATTTTGTTTCACATTTTGGTGTTTGATTGGGCTATAGGTCAGAAATCTTCAATGAGACTTCCTTCAATGATTGGGTGAAGTTGGCTGATGCCCCGGCATTACCTTCCAGTTTGAGTTTGTTTAGAAAGCTACAAGAATTGGGCTTCAAGATATTTCTATTGACCGGTAGGAGTGAGTTTCAAAGGAATGTCACAGAGGCTAACCTTCTGTTTGCAGGTTACAGAAATTGGGAGAGACTCATCTTAAGGTACATATCGATTGCTCGTTCTTAGGCAAATATTAGTAATTTGTGATTCAATTGGTTTTAAGAGTTCAAATTTTGAAGCTCGCAGTTAAAACTCTTTCGGTATCATGGACATGGTTCCGATTTGGATGTGTTTTGTTAAACTTAATATAAAATTATTTGTTAATGAAACAGAGGCCCTTTTGATCAAAGGAAATCAGCAACTAATTTCAAGTCTGAGAAGAGAGAAGAGTTGGTGAATGAAGGATACAGAATCCATGGAAGCTCTGGTGATCAATGGAGTGATTTATGGGGTTATTCAGTCGCGTCGCGGTCTTTTAAACTACCAAATCCAATGTATTTTATTCCGTAGTACAAATATGGCTTCTCCATTTTGTATTCATTTTTTACGATTGCACGAGATCAACCCCATCTGATTTGTCTGATCAATCAGTTCAAATTTCAAACTCTGTATTTCAGATTTCAAAATCTGCATTGCAATTTGAACATTCGAGATTTAGATAGTCTAATCCAAATCAAATTCATGTAATTGAAGTTCTTACAGCAAAATGGGCAAGATTGTGATCTTGGATATGTAACCTAAAGCATTACAGTGCTACAAGTTTCATTTCATTGTTCAGAAAGCAACAACAAAAAAGAACCCCTTTGTCAAATTGCATGGAATGAAGTTGTTGAAAGGTATAAGAACCCGTGATATGAAATTAATAACTATCAAACATGTCACGTGAAACATAAATTATATATCTTTTATTAGGTCCAATCCAAGAACACAAAATAGATCTTTCACAAGTTGCATGTCTTTATCCATACAAACCAAATATAGTTACCCAAAAAATATGAATCTATTAAGAATTTAGATTAAAAGTGTCATTAATAGAAAAATCCAATAACAACTTGTAACTAACTATACTACAACTATCCCAGAAATCATTATTTTGATCCTTAAATGTGTCTATTGTTACAACTATAATAATATCCGAATGTATCAAAATTACAAAAATATTCCGGAATGTCTCTTTCTTAGTGAGTTTAGTCCTAGAAATGTTGCGATTTCAATACATTCAGAGACTATAGTGACACCAGACCAGACACATTTAAGGATCGTAATTAAGGAGATTGTGTTTGCGAAGGTGATTCCGAGGTAGAATCAGTGTTCTCAGAATCACTTACAAACATAGAACCACAAATAAGAGGCTTTGGTGTTGGAATTCTGAAACAACTTAAGCTACCACCTGGGATGATAGAACACTCAGGATGTGGTCTCTGCATATCCCTCCCAGGAATACAATTAAGCGAAAAATCGAAACCAACATTCCTAAAAGGCAGCTTAGAACATTGTTGACTAAACCCAGAAAAGAAATTATACGCAACAGTTAAATTAGCCAAACTTCGCAGCGAACATACTATATCAGATAACTCTCCAGAAAGCTGATTATGCGCCAAATTAAGCACTTCTATATTCTGTAAGCAAGACAATGTATCCGGCAAATGACCCGTAAGCGAATTGAAACTCGCATCAAGAACTTCCATTTCAGTGAAAAGTCCAACTCCTTCTGGTATACAACCGGTTAACTGATTATTCAGAAATAGAATCTCTTTTATCTTTGATCCCATAAAACCAAAACTAGCTGGAATATTTCCACTCAACTTATTGTTAGCCAAGTTAATCACAGAAGCAGGCGAGTTACCTAAATTCGAAGGAATTTCGCCTTCGAATTGATTGTTGTTGACGAATATCGCATCGAGATTCTTGTCGAAAAGCTCTTGAGGTAATAAGCCAGAGAAAAAGTTGAACCTAATGTCCAAGTAAATCAAACTTGGCATATACAATGTAACCGAAGGAAAAGAACCTGAAAAGTGGTTATTGCTTATATCAAACTCTTGTAGAAAAACAAGATCTTTGAATGTTTCAGGCACTGTTCCACTGAATCTGTTACTGTTGAGATGAAGAATGGACACATCAGTGAGTAAAGATAGTTCTTTTACAAGAGTTCCTTGAAGATTTGCATGGTTTAGATCTATCCCTGCAACAACTAGTGAATCAGATTCTTCAGCAGCATTTCCATTCTCAGGATTTGCACAGAAGATTCCTTTGTAAGAACAAACATTTGAACCAACCCAAGATTCTAGAATCTTTAAAGGATCATCAGTGATTGCAGATTTCCATGCTTGAAGAGCTGAAAAAGCTGAATCCTTTTTTGATATTGGAGATTCATAGGCTTTTGGGTTTTGGTTTTGGTTGCTATTAGCACCTCCTCCAACCCAAACAACTCCACTTCCAACACCTACTCCCACACCAACACTACCACCAACACTGAAACCTGCTTTTGATGTAGCAAAATGGAGAATGAGAAAAGACAGGAACAATGTGGTTTGGTTTTTCATTGTTTAAGATTAAGGATGTTTGTTTGGTTTCTAAAGTTGTCTAAAATCTAAATAAGGTTGAGGCATTGAAGAGGGAGTGGTGGATTGGTGAGGTTGATTTGGCTTTGAATGTGTTTTGGTTTTTTGTTTACCATTTAACATTTTTCTTATTTGGTTTGTAAGTTTGATGTTTGATGAGGTTTTGGGCCATTGCTTTGTTTTGTACACTCTTTTGTTGTGTGTTGATGTTGACTTGTGTTGAATGCAAATTTTTGTGTCAGAAGAATAGGTTGCTGAGGTGAAAAGAAAAAAAAGGGAGAGCTAGAAATTACTAGTACAAGTTTTTGGGACCAAGTTTAGGAATTATGGCATTCATGACATTGATGATCGTTAGATTAAGGTGGAACATTGCAATATATGTGACGGAGTTTGTTGTACGTTTGTCTGTAATTTCTGTATAATCTTGATTATATTCATAAATTTAATTGGAAAGGAACGAGAAAAAAATTATTAAAAGAAAATTGATAATATTATGAGAGAATTTTGTGTATTATTCATTTACAAAGTGCAATCTTATATACAAGATAAATGATAGCTGTTGGTATTAGAATTCCTATACATATATGCCTGTAATCTCTTCCTTGACAGCTTGGTGAAAGTACAACAAATTAACATTAATTTGCTTGACAATGATTCCCCTATAAAAAGTAATAAAATACAGATAAATAAAATTTTCTATTATTAGCAAAATTGTTTCCTGTTAAAAATAAAATTTGCATTTTATTATTTCATCAAATCTTAATTTTATATATATGAAATGTATCCGAACGAGAACTTAAAGAGCACAAAAAAGGAACAAAACATAAATAAGTAATTTATCGGGCCGTCCAGTATTGTCGAGGTTTAATTAGTGCAATTTAATTGTTTGGATACGTCTGATTAGGCTTGGTAATTTTCAGTAGTTTTGGCAGCCGCCGTCATTTGATGCATATGATGGTGTATGACAAGAATTTGTGTGTAACTTTGTAATTAGTGTCTTTAAAATTAGAGTCTTGTTGAATTGGTGATTTATTAGTATTTTCCTCTCTATTAGAGTTCGAGAAGGAGTTCGAGCAATGTTGTCGAGGTTTAATTAATGCAATTGTTTGGATACGTCAGATTTGACTTGATAAATTTTAATAATTTTATTCGTCGTGTCATTTGATGTATATGGTGGTGTCTGATTAGAATTTGTGTGTATTTGTGTGTAATTGTGTGATTAGTGTCTCTAAAATTAGAGTGTTGATGATTTGGTGATTTATTAGGAAGTGTTACATTGTTTTAGAGTAATTTGCTTTCTAGTTTATCAGCTTGAGAGTTTGGGCAATAGTGGTGTTTTGTCCTTTATTTTTAGGATGGTATAGTTTTATTGTATTTTGTAATGGCATGTCTCATGCCTTTCCTTTCTTTACTTTATTGCATTTCAAAAAATAAAAAATATAAGTAAGACAATAAAAGGCAAAAAAACCAATTAAAAGAGGCAAAATGTGAGCCGAAACTAAAAAACTGAAAGCAAAATATCACCATGATAGGGAAAATGTTAGATCTCACCCAAAGAAATTATCATCTATAAAAAAATGATTCTTAATACTTAACAACTATTTTAATATTATTTGAATGGTATACATTGAAATTGAATTTGCTTTTAGATTTAAATATACTGCAAATTTAGGAATCGTAATTTCTTACTTTAAAATTAATTTTTATACTTAAAATTTTTTATTTTAATTATTTTTATATGAGTGTATAAAAATATAAATTATTTTATTTTAAATTCACTTTAGTTCAAATTAAATTTTATTAATGTAGAATCAAAGACATACATAATTTTAATATATTTATATAAAAGGGAGTTGATTAAAAATTTAAAGCTAATAATCAACCATAAAAACAAAAATTATGAATTATTAATTCAAATTGAAATTAAATACATAGATAAAATTAATTAAATTAATTTTTAAAAATATATTAAAATAAATCTAATATATTATATTTAAATATATTTTAAAAAATTAAATATATTAAAATCAATCCAATATTTTTAGGATCTAAATTTTGTCTTCTCTTAAAATTAAAAATACAATAAAAGTTGTTCTTGCCAGACAATCCTAGATCATTTTTTAATTAATACTATGACTCTTAATTTTTGTATACATTGTCCTCAAAAATTGTGTTTGATCTGTTTCTTCACGTGTAGATTACAAATGATAGAGACATCAAGGTGTGTGTGGCTTAAATATATAGGGGCCTACTATGACTAAATTTTGGTAAAGTTTTCAACCCATTATTTTCAAAATAACCCTGCATTCTTTAAATTATACATTAAATAACATAAGTAGACATTTTTAAACAATATTTATAGAGGCTTTGGGTTATAGATTTAGAATTCTCGGAAATAGCAATTGTAGTCTTTAATAATGGTAGTAGACCGTCAAATCTTTATTTTTTTTAAGAGTAATGCTACTCTTACACCCAATTCCTACACCCAATACTTACATCAAACACTGTTCACCGTATTTATACGGTGAATAGTGTTTTTAAAATAAAATAATAATATTTTTAAAAAATATTTTTTATTTTTAAAATTACGGACGACACTGTTCATGTACAAACGTGCATTAACCAAGTTCAATATTGCATTAACCAAATTTTTACACTGTATTAACCAAGTTTGATGACTGCTAAAAATTATTTTTAATACCTGAATTTTGCATTAACCAACTTCATTAGTGTATTAACCAAGTTTTTACACTGTATTAACCAAGTTTGGTGACTGTTAAAAATTATTTTTAATACCTGGATGTTACATTAACCAACTTCATTATTGTATTAACCAAATTTTTACACTGCATTAACCAAATTTGAATAATGTTATTCTCACACCCATGAACAGTACTTTACAGTAGTCACCAAATTTGGTTAATGAAGTTATAAAGTTGGTTAATGACACAAATTTAAAAAAATAAAAAATTATTTATTATTATAATAATATTTTACTGTTCATAAAATATATATTTTTATTTAAAAAATACTATTCACCGTATAAATACGGTGAATAGTGTTGGGTGTAAGTATTTGGTGTAGAAAGTGGTGTATGAATAGCATTACTCTTTTTTTAAAGGACATACCTATTATTTTCTTGATTTCTTTTGTAAATTATCTCTGATCAAAACTCGTCACTTCTCATTTTTCTATCATGAATGAATGAGGTGTGTGTCGCTGGAGATATCATCCTCCTTGTGGGAACGTGATCTCGCGGGAGATATCATGTTTTAGGGTCAAACTTTTTAACCTAAAGCAAATGTTATTTTTCAAACTGTATCAATTTTTAACCCCAAAATTATATTAATTATTCACAGAGTATTCATATGCATACAATAAAAAGGGTATCACATGTTATTTTCAACGCAATGAAAACCTAAAACAAACATACCAAACATTGCACTAGTCATATTGTAACACAATATTTGACACTTCATGCTTTCACATATGATGCATATTGCACATGGAAGAATAAGTACAACTCAACCATTTCAATGAATATATCCCATACCATATTCATCTACCAATCTCAAATAACATATTCAATTATGCTACACCAAATCAAAATCTAGGCAACATAGCCTTTAACAATTATGAAATCCTTTATTGACCAAGCTCAGAAGAAGATTATCAATTTGGAAGGGGAGGAATTTATCCTTGGGTGGTAGAATAGTGTTGTTAAATCTGTGTTGTCCAACATTCCAATATACTATTTTTCCTTCTATAGAGTTCCCAAGATTTTTCTGAATGATGTCATCAAAATACAAAGAGATTTTTTGTGGAGGGGGGGCGGGTCCGAAGGATAAAAGAAAATATGTTGGATAAGTTGTTCTAAAATTTGTAAAAGTAAAGAATAGGGTGGGCTTGGAGTGAAGCACAATGACATTATTAATATGGCTCTGTTGAGCAAATGGCTTTGGCAAATTTTAGATGATCACATTCCTATTTGGTTTGAATTGCTGAGATTTAGGTATGGAGACATCAAAGGAAAAATCCTCAATCATGCTTGTCCTACTTTTGTCAAGAAAGACT
This sequence comes from Vicia villosa, assembly GCF_029867415.1. Lineage (NCBI taxonomy): Eukaryota > Viridiplantae > Streptophyta > Magnoliopsida > Fabales > Fabaceae > Vicia > Vicia villosa. Next base: position 595,099 of record NC_081183.1, on the reverse strand, counting down.
CGACATGGTGGAAGAATCTTTTATCTATAAGGCACATTCCAACCAATGAAGGCAATTTATTCTCTGATTCCATAAGTTGTAAACTAGAAGACGGCGTGGAAATCGATTTCTGGAACTGTAGATGGATTGGTATAACCCTTTTTTGCAGGTTGTTCCCTAATGCTTTTGGAAGATAAAAAAATATCCTAAAGCTAAAGTGGTTGATATGTGAGTATGGCTTGGAGGAAATTGTTGTTGGTCCTTGGAACTTTTTCCTTCTGATACAGATTATGAGGCTGGAAGTAAAATGGTTGAGTTGTTGGAAATTATCGAGCACATCCAAATCAATATAGTTAAGAAGGATAATTTCATATGATGGAAAGAAAAGATTGATTTTAATGTCAACAATAGCTATAGTGTTATCAACTAGCTTGGAGAATGACCCGCCTTTGGATGAACTAATTTTGAAAGGAATGGCGCATGTGTGGAAATCAAAAAAATTCCAAGTTCAATCTAAATTTTTTGTTGGAAGTTGATTCAAACTCGTCTTCCAACAAGAACTCAATTGGCTAAAAAGGGAGTGCTTGATGGAAGATAAAGTTTGTTGTTTCTGATGTGTTCCGCATAAGTAGAAAACGAGATACACTTATTTGTCTATTGTTTTTTCAGTTTAGGGATCTGACATATAATGTGAAATTGACATAACATTAATATGGAGGAGGATATTCTGTTCCTTTGTACTTTGATTTCTTTTGTAATTTCACCAGATTAAAATTTCAAGAAAATCTATTTGGATTTTTATTTCTACTATTTCTTGAAACTTTTGAATTTGCAGGAACAATGTGGTTTTTAAGGAAGATATTTTGGATAATTGTGATATGTTAAATATGATTCAAATGCATATTAGATTGGTACCAAATTCATTTATAAGAATCTCATTACTTTTGGATCCGACTAAGTGTTTAAATTGTATTGCTTAATTGTCTTTTGACAATCTTCTCTTTTGTCGTTTTTTTTAGTAATATGTCGTATCTCTTTTTTGTTTGACTTTGTTTTTCTCTTATATTAATGGTTGAGTACCCCTCATATCCACTTTAATGTTTTAGTTACTTATTAAAAATGGTAAATGTTAACATGTACCCCAAAGACATAAGTTAATAAATTTGTGTGCCTTTATTTTATTCAAAATTTTTAATTGTAGTATTCTACCATTCTACCATATGTCATTGGAGTACAAGTTAACAAAATACTAAAAAGTATCAGATGTATGGTTGAATATGCAATAAATTTGAGAAAATCACATTCAACCAATGTAATTTCGACCACTTTCTTGTCATATCAAACATACATAAAAAGATAATTAGGATTTAACCTCTTCTCTCAAGATAACAAATACTAATTTGATAACACAAGCCCTAATACAAATAATACATAAAAAACAATGTGATGTGGACTTGAGGTTCGAACTTTGATGTTAAGCAGAGATCGTTCATATGCCACATTTAAAGGTTAGATTCTTTAACCCTTTACTTTCTTAACTTAGAATTAACAAGTTTAATCCGTGAGGCTCAATTTGTACAAAACGTTAGAAAAAGAAAAAAGAAAACTTACTTTTTATACCACCAAATATAAATAAATAAAAGTAACTTTTTCTCCGTAGGGGACCGGTAGATTGATAATGGTTGCTAGATGGTAGCTATTACTTACTAATTATCCATGCCTACTCCATAGCTTATAACAAATCAACCATTAATACAATCTTGCATTTTATAAAATATTTGAAGGCTATGTATCTTTATTTAACAAGACTATTTAGTCATTATTTTCTGGTCTATATTTTTTTAATTGCGACTAGATTGGTAGCTTTTAAATTTATATATATATATTCTTTGAAGTCGTATATTGTTTAGTTAAAAAAAAAAAAAAGGAAGTCCAATGTTATATATAAGATTTAAAATTTCTATTATAAGATGCATAACTAAAAAATACTTTAAATTTTTATTTGATTATTTTTCTCTATATTCTTGTTTTAGAGTGTAAGATGTAGTTAAATATTTGTTTAGGACGGTGTGAGTGTATTGGAAGTAGGGCTGTTAAAAAAATCTAAAAACTATATCGAATCGTCGAACCGAATCAAACTGAAGTTAAAATAACCGAACCGTTATATTTGGATAGTGAACCAAACCATTATGCACAAACAATTCTACAACTGAACCGTAACTGAAACCGAATCGAATTGAAACTGAACCGAATCAAAACTGAAAAAAAAAATATTTAAAACAAATTAAAAAAATTTTAAAAATTGAAAAATAGCTTAATGGTGAGGTTCTTTGATAAACGGTTCGGTTTTTAAAAAATTGTCTTATAACGGTTCAGTATACTAAACCAAATTTTTTGGTTCAGTTCGATTCTTAGTAAATTGAAACGATTCGATTCAGTTTAAGTAAATTTTTACTATGGTTAAGTTCGGTTCAATTTTTTTTACGAACCATACCATTAACAACCCTACTGAAAGCCTGAGTTGAGAATATATTATGTATTTTAACAATTTTCACCCAATATTATTTTTTTGCCATTTAATAATGTTCATGATTTTTTTTTTCTAATTTTTTTAAATTTTACATTGTTTCTTTTTATGTTAGTTATTGTGTTACTCTTTTTTTTTTTTTTTCTGTATAATTTATTTTTTCCAAACAACAATTTCTATACTTCAATAAAAGTCATTGACATATATGTATTGTGTTCAATTCTCTTATCCAAATGATGAGGACGTTCCAGAAAAAAATCATTAGACTATTAAAAAAAATCATTATTAACACACTTGCATGGTACATGTACTGCCACCAATATCAATAGGGTTGGCTAGTTAGGTGTGGTGCTGTCATGTATCATTATTACAATTTACAATATGGATTTGATTTAGGTACTATTAAGATTCAAAATGTTATGGTATTCAGTATATATGAAAAATTGAAAACCAAATTTATAATTAAAAAAACACAAATGATAGATTAGTGTAATTTAATAAGTGAAATTTCATTTAATAAGTCAATTTTACTAATAAGTTTTTACTAATTTATTATTAGTGTTTATAGAGAACTAATTATGAAGGATTATCACTTAGAAAAACTAAATCATATTAAGTTTAACGCAATAAATCTATTCATATTTTACAATTAAAAAGATAAAGCTGAATTCTTATATATTACTTCTAACAATCTCTCCATTAATAAGAAGACGGGGGTTAACTAGGAAAGACTTTTTTTTAATGAATTTTCTAAGCTTCATTTTGAGACTTTATTCATATTTATAAGAATGATTATATATTTTGAGGCTTAAAGAAAATTTTAATATAAAACATTTTTAGTTAAGAGACATTAAGATATTAAAACCTTAGTATATGTTTGGTAAACCATCAAAAATACCAAAAGCACGTTTGCTATTCACGTTAACGTGGAAGCTAACCTTTGTAGCTTTTGAAAATCACGTTAAAATGTGCATTGGAATGTGAAATTGGCATTGCAAACGCAGTTCCAAACACTCACTTAGTTGTCAAGGAACTCCAAACTACTACCCAAACTGAAAGTAAGGACACACCAAGAATCATGCCAAAACTTGATAGAGGCACCATTGCCAAAAGACCAAGAATAATGATTCATGAGATGATTGAATTTAGTCTTAATGCCACACCAATGAGCTGAGAATTTGTGATGCCTAATAACACCATGAGGTCTAAGAATCTTGGCTTTGAGAATAACTGCTCAAGCTTCTTCAGTAGTTATAAAATCCCAACTTAAAGTTAGGCCAAGACCACCATGAGACTGAGGCTTGCAAATTTTCTTTCAAGTCCCCATGAGGCCATGACAATCATTCTTTTATTGACCTCATCACTCCAAATAAGTTTCTAGCTTCTCTTTTTATGTTTCTTAACATAAATTAAGGGATTCAAGGTTCCATCGAAGTGCTTATATGATCAATGCATCTGGTAAAAGAAATTGAAAGTCTCCGAGTTGTAAAAGAGAGGAAGCGTGAAAGCTCTTCTGATCGTGTCTGTATGAGTGACTAGAGTTTTGTGAAAGTAGGATAGTAACTCCTACGATACTGAGGTGTGAATACAAGCTTCCAGCGTATTGTGATGGAGACAAGCTTAAGATTACCTTATCAAAGAAGGAGAAAAAGATCTATGAAGATATGACTTGGTTCACAAGATTTTGTTCATCATCCAAGGTAGGGGTGTGCATGGTTGGTTTTTTTTGTAAAAAAAAAAACCAAACCATAACCATTTTAAAACCATTTAAATGGTTTAGATTTATAACCATAACCACATTTTAATCAAAACTGGTTATATAACCGGTTATAAATTTGGTTATGATTATATAACCGATTTTTTTAAAAAATCCAGTTTTAAAAATTATTTTTTTTCAAAAAAAAAATTTTATTTTGACAATTAAAATATTTGGATTTGGATAATAACCGGATTATAACCGAATCCAAAATAATTTAACCGGTTAATAATCGTTTAATTATATCCGGATTATATGAATGGATAACCAAACCATTAATAATTAAACCGGTTAATAATCATTCAATTATATCCAGATATTTAAAAGTGGTTTAGATTTGATTATGGATTTAGACATCAAAACCGAATATTTTGCACACCCCTAATCCAAGGTTTATGAATTCTATATCGTATACATTTCTTAGTGTTCAAATTTTTTTATCATGCGTTGGAAAAGTTAACTTTTATGTTTGAACCATGTTAAATCACTTTAGGAATTCCTCAGACTCATATCCAAGGCAGCTTACCACAAGCACCCCACCCCATATACGGCTAGTTGGGGTTCGCCTTTTTAATCAAACAAAGTCAGTATAAGTAGTAGGGGCTTCATAGCTACTTTCATTCTAAAGGAAACCGAAGAACCAACCTTTAGTCAATAGGAGCCCTTCAAATATAATTTATTAAATCGGATAAATTAATAGATGTTGAATAAGGTTTGTTCAAAAACTTAGTAAAGTTTTCAATTTTTGAGGCATGACAATCGGTTGCATCATGGCACAATTGATTGTATAAAAATTGTTTTTGCCTCTACCAAATTTAAAATTGCACTTTCCAAACACGACAATCGATTATTATTTTGAGCAATCGATTGTCATATGCAGATTTTAAAATTTTGTGGAAGTTGAAAACATGACAATGGACTGTCATTTAGTGCAATAGATTATGATAGAGAGTGAATTATGAGTTAAATTAAGTTAGAATAATAATTTAGTAAGTTATTCATATTATTAGTTATTTTGTATTGTTATGGGCTCTTAGTAGTATATGGGCTTTTAGATTTAGGATCTATTATTAGTGTTATATAATGTAGTCTCTAGACACATTGGAAAGGAATCAAAAGAAATCAAAGTTTATGTTTATCTTTTATTTTATTTACTCATTTTAGTGTTCTTCCCCTTTTCTAGTAGAAACCCTAGATTATTAGTTTGGTAGGAATAACTTCCTATCAATTGGTGCTCTCATTTCGATCTCATTCTCCCCAATTATATGGCACTTCCAGTGTTCTATGGAGAAGAAGAAGAAGAAGAAGATGTCTATTGGTGGATTCTTTGTGTTGAGAAATTTTTCAAGGAGCATGAAACACCGGAGTCATTGAAGGTTCTGAAAGCTATTGGAGCATTAAGAGGTTCTGCCTTCACATGGTGGATATGGTGGTGTCGTAGTCATCGTAGATATAATTGGGATACATTTACAACAGCACTATTATGGCGTTTCAAGCCAGAATGGAGACCCATTTTACCGCTGGATGATGAAGAAGAGGAACCACCATATGAATCAACATATTCCTTTTATTCAACCAATGATTCTGTCGAGCAGAATGAAGAAGAAATGGTTCAAGAATCGTCATTCTTGAAAGGGAAAAGTTGTGAATCACCAGATCTGTTTAGAAAACAAACGCAGCAATCCAATCTAAATGATGGCGAAACAGAGCTACCGGGTAAACAACCCACTTCCTTTGAAGCAACACGCCAGGAACTTCAGCTCTTGCATACGGAAGATTCCATTTCAACAATTCCAGTATACCAAACTTCCGTTCTTGAGACACTTTTGGAGCACCCTTTACCATCGATGGTAGAAGTGGAGGTTGTACCACTTGAAATTGCAGGCTCCATTCATGAACAACATAGAGGTGTTATTGTTGCGAGGAAAGACAACAAGGTCAACAATCATGCTCCGAGTCCTCTGTCTCCAAAACCACCATATTTGGGTTTTAAGGAGATTCTCCCTAAACCCCCAGATCCCAGTTCAAGAAAGAAAATCTCTCGTTCCGACAAGTTAGGTCGAATCGCCGATTGGACTCGAAACTGCAATAATCCGACACCCACTGTGAAGCAGTCATATATTCAGTTGCCTTCTCCATTAGCACCTCCGACCACGTCTAAAATCAATGAAATGATTCCTCCAAAGCCACCAGATCTTAACTTCGACATCAACAATTCTGTCGCTTCTCCACAACCTCTTTTCAAGGTAAACAATTTTGAAAATTCTCAACAACCTTCACTACACATCTTAGATATAAGAATATCTCATATCATCCTTCATTCCAAAATCTCGTTTGATTCCCAAGTATTGTCCAAGTTGTGGAAAGAATCGACTAGCGATAAATCCATTGTTGCTCATGTCATTTTTCCTGCGTTGATTACTTGTCTTATTAAAACTTTAATACACACGGTTGCTGCTGGGCTTTTGTGTGGTGGAACAAGTGAATCGAAAAATAATAGTAACATTGTATTCTCTTATGCTTCCCGCCACCTGTTTGCTAAAATGCATGAACCTGTTTCTCCTATGTCTCTTGTTGTTTCTGCTCGTGTTGATTCCAGTACTACTTGTATTGAAACTACCATTGTTGACAAATTAGCTTATGAAGTCAGTGGCAGTGAAGACTGTTTTGCTTATAGGTTCATTTCTGAGCTAGGCCGCTCCCCTGTTCCTGGTGTAGAGGATGATGCTCAAAAACTTCAAACAGTTAATTGGGAAAGCTTTAAGACAAGGCTTCTTTCACCCTGTCCCTCATATTTGTTTTCTTACCACTTCAAACAACAATCCGCTAATCCTTTGCCAAATCAAACTTACTTGTTGAAGGTTTGGAATTTCGATCAAAAAGGATTATTATACGATATCAACGAAATCTTGTGCAACCTCCAACTTACGATTCCGCGAGTTAAAGTGATGCCAACTCCTGATGGAAGGGCCCTAGAATTATTCTTTATCACTGATGAAATGGAATTGTTTCACACGAAAAAGCGGCAAGATGATGTATGTGAATATCTTATGGAAGCTTTAGGAGAGAAATGTATCTCCAGTGAACTTCAGTTGGCTGGACCTGAATATGATGCACATTTGCAAGGGTTTTCTTCTCTTCCACCAGCTTATTCTAAAGAACTATTTGGTCCTGAGTTATCAAGCAAGGTGTGGCTGCATTCTCTAAGTCAAGACATGACAACACTGAAGAAACCGAGTGTTACTGTGGATAATACGTTGAGCCCGGCTCATACCTTGCTTCAGATACAGTGTGTTGATCAAAAGGGTATGTCTGAAATTGATTTAGGTGTTTTGGACAAAGATGTGTTGTTTTGTGATTACCATTCATGTCATCATTCCCGTCATCATTTTGTGAACTTGGCTGCTGTTGGATATAGAACGAAGGATTTTGCTGCACAAACTAATGTGAATCCAACCATTATGTGGGAAATTGTGAAATCCATCATAGCCTTGCGCATAAAATTAAAAGTGGTGAGCATATGTCTTGGTGGGGCCTTGTTGGGATGCTTATTTAATGGCTGGATTGCTGCTGGGTTGGGGCGACGCAGGGCTTTCCAGTTGTGTGAATTGCCACTGATAATTGGTGCTTCAATGAGTGCGTTTGGAATGCTTTTAGGAAGGCTAATTGTTGAGACTGGTTTGGGCTTAGGCCCTGCTGTTGCAGCTTTGTATGTGACAGAGGTTTCTCCCGTTTTTAGTTGCTTAAAATGCACCTTTTCCAAGCAGTGGGATCCAGGCGATTTACTCAAGCATCCAACTTTTATGACTGAACCTTGAGGACAAGGTTCAATGTGAACCGGGCGGCAATGATAGAGAGTGAATTATGAGTTAAATTAAGTTAGAATAATAATTTAGTAAGTTATTCATATTATTAGTTATTTTGTATTGTTATGGGCTCTTAGTAGTATATGGGCTTTTAGATTTAGGATCTATTATTAGTGTTATATAATGTAGTCTCTAGACACATTGGAAAGGAATCAAAAGAAATCAAAGTTTATGTTTATCTTTTATTTTATTTACTCATTTTAGTGTTCTTCCCCTTTTCTAGTAGAAACCCTAGATTATTAGTTTGGTAGGAATAACTTCCTATCAGATTATCATTAACCTTTTTTAGAAAATCCAAAGCTCAGAACATGTGCTGATGCTTCTGTCTAGACTTAGCTAATGCTTGGGAGTAATACTACTCATACTCTTGGTTAAGGTTTGCTTAGGAGTCATGCTTCGACTCCTGCTCATCAACTTTTATTAAAATTCAAGATCTATCAGATCTATGGTTAGCCTCAATGATTTTGAGAAATTGATATAAAAGACATAAAATAAAGAACCATGTCTAATATTAATACTGAATTACTCATATAGCTAACGGAATGAAATAACATAAACCATATCTCCTCTCTTTCAATAAATAAATATTACTAGGTAAATTATAATAAATATTTTAAATAAAAAATTTATATCTAGAATACTAAACAAAAATTAATTCTGCTACTTTACTCCCATCAGATTTCATTTGTGATTTAACCTTCCTTGTAAACTATTACCCGACTAGGAAAACTACAGGCCTCTTCTTCATAATCAAGCTTCTCAATCATTTGGGTACGCAAATCATACAAAGCAACTCTTCGATCTTTAGTCCGGAAGAATATTTCTCCCTTGGTCCCCACTCCAATAGAACTTAGAACAGACAATGGTCCAACAACAAAGAGTGTGATCCATGATTCTTTTCTACCGAGTTCACCCAATATTGATATGTGAAAAATACCTCTTGTCTCCCGGAAAGATGCTATGTATCCATTTAACATCGCCAAGTATACATATGATGCTCCAACAACAAAACAATCATCCGGTATTGATGTTACAAAAAACTCTTCACTGCTTACGTCAAATGATACCAAACACGGTGCAAGTGGACTATGATATTGACACAGCCAATGACACACTCCATCCATGTAGAGTCGCGCGTCCTCAGTTCCCATAACAGATTGCGGTATGTCAAGATCAAGTTTTCTCCAGGAATTACTTTTCAAGCTATATATCTCCCATACCGGGTCTAAACATGTATCCCCAAATACATCTCCTTCCGGCACATAATCCCATTCTTCTTCATGTCTACCGACAAAGAATACACAACGAATGACCTTATAATCACATGTACTATGATCATAACCAAATCCATGAATATAAGGCGTGACATCACAAATACCCCTAGCAGCCTCGGGGAGAATGGACTCAGCCGGACTAGGAGGAATGCGGTTGAATTCGTCTCTACTTGGATTCCATAATACAATTTTGTGAGATCCATATCCAGAGAGACAAAATGTGCCATTAATACTACCAAAACCAAAAATAGAAATATCTCCGACGAAAACCTCTTCCTCTTGGTTTACAAATGGATTTGATATATCTAATCTGACTTTACTCTCCAACTTTTCTCCTGAAAAAGAATAGAAAAATTCGTCATGACGTCCATGAACCAGCATGAAGAGAGATGCTTGGTCATAATAAGAACAACAATGCAAGTTAGATAAAAAATTGTCGCGGAACATGTTCATGAAATCAGTGTTTTCAATCAAGAGAGACCATGATTTACGCACACATTCAAATCGTTTAAATGATTTAATAGGAAGTTTTGATAGAATGATGAAGACAATATCATCTGGTAGATGCTTTGTGGCAGCCATTGAAGAAACTGAACTTTGCTTGTAATATGCAATGTAACCCTAATTAATCAATAACCAAACAGAAACAAAAGAAGAAAATAATTTCACTTATAAGCCACACACTGAGTGGATGCAGGAATCATGGAGCAGAATTCTCACCTAACAGATTTAATTCCTAGAAAAACGGATTGGAAACAAATAATAAAACTACCACTGAGAAAATAACGGCCACAAGGGATGTAGTCTTCTTCTGGAACTAATATTAAGCAAAAATAAATATTTTACATTTACTATTTCTAAAATATATCTTTTATTAAAATTATATTTATTTCTTAGTTATTAAATAAAAAACCAAAATTAAGTTAAAAAAACAAAAGCATTTTGGTTAAAAAAACACTTTTTTTGTTTGTGTAGGCTACTTTTTTAGTAACCAATATGCTTTTGTTTCTAACAGTGACCTCCTTGATGGTGTGTTAGTCTTAAATGAAGTTGTTGATTACACTAAGAGAAACAACAAATGTCTTTTTCTTTTTAAAGTTGATTTTGAAAAGACCTTTGATTTCGTTTTTTGGGATTATCTTCTGTATATAACTTGAAAAGGATGAAATTTGTTACAAAATGGTTAAATTGGATTAAGGCTGGTGTTTCCTCATTTTTTTCCGGTTATGATAAATAGTAGTCTAACCGGTGACTTTCAAGCTAAGAGCGGCCTTCGTCAAGGGAATCCTCTTTCCCCTTTTCTCTTTATTCTTGCAGCCGAAGGAATCACAAGCCTCTTATAAAATGCGTGTCCAAGCCATTCTTATCAAATGTTTCCTTTGAGCGATAGTCTTCATATTGAAGTCCTCCAATTTTCCGATGGCACTACGCTTATAGGACAACCTTCTTGGAAGAATGTCAGGACCTTAAAAGTAAAGTGTTGCTTTGAGGTTTTGAGCTTTCTTCAGATTTATCTGTCAATTTTAGCAAAAGCAGAATAATGGGGTAAAATGTTGAGCCTAAATTTTTGATCGCAGCTTCTGATTATCTGTCTTGTGCGGTTAGTACCTCATTTTTTTTTCTCTTTCTTGGCATTCAAATTGGTTGTAATCTAAGAAGGAGTTCCTTTTGGTCTTTGGTTCTTGCTAAGGTGAGGAATAGATTAACTTTATGGAAAGGGAAAAATCTGTCTCTAGGGGAAGAGTTACTTTGCTAAACTCAGTCTTGAACTCAATTCCTCTCCTTACGTTCTCGTTCTATAAGGCTTCAAATGTTGTTAATCAAGAATTTATCAAGATTCAACGTTTGTTCTTGTGGAATCGTAAAGAAAATCTTAGAAGGATCAATTGGGTGGCAAGGTCCATTATTTATATGTCGAAAGCGGAAGGTAGGCTTGGCGTAAAGCATTGCGACTTGTTTAATAGAGCCTTAATGAGAAAAATAGGGTTAATTAGAGGATATTGGAGGAGCATAAATGATTATGGCATAAAGTTCTCTCATTATATTGTAGTAGAAGTAGATAATAGATTAAAACGTCATAGACTCATTATATTACAAGGATTATTACATCCACATAAAAGAAACAAGTCACAACAAATACTCATACTTTGAGAATGATTCCAATTTAACTTTCTGTCTTTCCTTTGTTGCTCTTCCATTCTAAGCTCTACTGCTCTGAATTAATCTGCAAGGGCGTTGAGGATGGAACCAGATGAAAATCTTTATGAATAAATGTTTCCTTTATTAGTTGAAAATGAAGATGTTAAAACAATTAAATGAACTTAAATCAGTTTCAAAATCAAACATACCACTTTGTTTTTACTAATGGACATCAACAATCAGGTTACTATCACATAGTCCTTACTACATCTTTATCATGTGGTTTCAATAAAATTGAGCTTCGGAGCTCATCTATTTTTTTTTTTTTTCTTTTCCGCTAGACAACTTTTTAACAATCATGTCAACTAATAGCTTTAAAGTTTAGTTTCCTTGTCACTTTTCACCTTAAACAACTTCTCAATTACAACTCCAAATATGTATTCTACATCAATACTATCAATACTATCAATACTATCAGTTCACGATATGGGAAGCCATCAATTTTGTAAACAGGTAGTACAGAGGTGGAATATTAAAGGTAAAATACAGATACGGAGTTGTGTTGAAAGGTTGTTTAGGGTCATGACATGGAAACAATAGTAACTCTTAGAGGTGATTGGATGGATATAGATTGGACTGATAATGGATGAATCAAAATAATCCATTAGTCCATTAACAATCCAGTTAAACTTCCTTAAAAATATCCAATCCAACAATGGCGGAGCCAGGACAAAAAAGTTGAGAGGGCCGACAAAATAAAATGAAAATTATAATTTTTTTAAAGTTTTTTATACAAAATATTTAAATTATAATTAAATATTAACAAAACAAAATATATATATATATATATATATATATATATATATATATATATATATATATATATATATATATATATATATATATATATATATATATATATATATATATATATATATATATATATATATATATATAGGCTTAATACCCTTTTGGTCCTTTACCTATGTCTCTGGGTCCATTTTGGTCCTCTTTCTTTTAAAAGGACCAATTAAATCCTTTATCTTTTAAAAACATGACACGTTTGTCCTTTCTGTCAGAACCGTTAGTCAAAGTCAAATCACTATGACAAGTGGCGCTGATTTGGACAAAGTAGAAGCCACATGTGTACCACTAGATAAATAAATTTATTAAAAAATACAAAACAAATATTTTTTTCTCTTTTCTGAGTTTCTAAAACCTTCTTCTCTCTTCTTCTCCATGTTTCTTTAGCTCCCTCAGCTCAAAACCCGATTTCCTTTCTCTTACCAATCACAAACCATTAAAAGCATATCTCATAAAATTGAATGAAGAAAAAAGCTTAGACATATGTATGGTTTCTTCACGTTAAGTGTTCTCCTTCTTCATATCTTCAAATACTCCGTTTGCCACCAATTTTTTCAATCGGCCAGAAACCTGCAACAACCTTCTTCAGCGTTGTTAACAACTCACAAAACAAAATCTTTTTTAGGAACTCACAAAAACAACGAAAACAATATCACCATAGCTCAACAAACGATCCGACCATATGAGGAATTTCTTGAGAAAACTAACACCGTATTCAGAATAACCGTAGGAAAAAATAAGGGGTTCGTGTAGATTTATTGTTGATTCAGGGTGGTCTGGTGAGGTCCAGTCGGAGAAGAATGCGTTTTTTGCCGTAGACCGCCGCGGTTCCTCGCCGGGATTTGGATGAGTTGAAGAAAGAGGAAGAGAGATTCTGGGTTTGTGTATGGTTGCTGATGACCCTTTGTTTTGGATCTGTGAAAATCTGGGTTTGGAATAGCAAAAAATTTTACATAAAAAATTGGGTCTATGAATAATATAGAGTTTGGAATAGCAAAAGATGTTACAGAAAGACTAAACATGCACATTTTCCAGCCATTAGAATTTTTAAAATTTAGGTCTTTCAACACTTTCATTTAATCTGGGTGTTGATGTTCATCCAGGAAGACTAAACATGCACATTTTCCAGCCATTAGGATTTTTAAAATTTAGGTTTGGAAAAAAGTTGATGATAATGAGTTTTCTGGGTTTGAAAAATTTGGGATTGTCCGAGTTCATAGAAAACCAAGAAGATAATGACTAAGATGCCATGTAAGCAAAACATTGACACCGTTAGTGTGAAATAGACGGAAAGGATGAGTATGACACAGTTAGAAGAAATAATGGATTTAATTGGTCCTTTTAAAAGAAAGAGGACCAAAATGGACCCAGAGGTATAGGTAAAGGACTAAAAAGGGTATTAAGCCATATATATATATATATATATATATATATATATATATATATATATATATATATATATATATATATATATATATAGGATTAAATAAGTTTTTCGTCCCTCTAAATATTTAAAATTTCATTTTTAGTCCCTCAAAAAATTTCCTTCAACTTTTCATCTCTTAAAAATTTTCCGTCTCAATAATTAGTCCCTGACGTCAGATTCCACTAACGGTTGCTTATGTGGCAGCCTACGTGTAATTAATTTTTGTTTTTCTTTTTATTTCTGCAATGACTCCGTGGCATGAGTAGGTTAGTTTATAAATGGATTCCTAATTTGACCAGTTGCCCTAATTTCACAATTTTTTATGTTCTTCTTCACGTTATTCTTCTTCTTCTCTTGCCCCATCTCCTATCTACTAAAATCGTGAAACCCATCATCTCATTTGCTTGTTTTTGTCATCCTTTTGATCTCCTTCTTGTTCTGCTCTCCATCATGTCAACTGCTTCGGTGAAATCTGGTGTTGGGAAGTTTTGTGGTTGTCATGTTCGTATGGTGTCGTATCTCTGCAAGAATGGACCAAACAATGGTAGGTTGTTTTGGAGATGCCCTAATTGGAGGAGTGCGGAAACGTGTGATCTCTTCATATGGGATGAAGATTTTGCAGACCATGTTGGAACTGAAGGTGCAGATTCGATGAACAGTGAATCATCAGCCATGGCATCTTTGGGATATATGAAGTTCTTGTATGAAGAATCAAGGAAGAAGAGCAAGAACTTGAAGATGAAGTTGAAAATAGAGAAATTTCATGGAAGATTGAAGATGTTTTGTCTTGTTGTGTCCTTTATCCTAAATGTGTATCTTGTTATGAAATGTAGTTGCTGAATTATGTGTTATCTCATGAACTTTGTAATGTCATTTGTTATGGTGGTAGTGTTGTAATGTTAAGTTGATTTTCAATGAAATGAGATTGTTATGTTCTACATAATTTACTCTTAAAAATCATTAGTGATCAAATTTGGAAAATTGGTAAATTGTTAGCAAGAGTTACTTGTAATTGGTAAATTGGCAAAATACAAGGATAACATGAATGTAACATAAGGATAACATTACTTAAGTTGCAAAGTACACAAAAAGTGGAGCTCCATTATAGTAGTTGCAAAGTACAAAAAAGTAGAGCTCCATTACATTTCTTGCATAGTACATAATCATACAGCAATGCCAAAACAAAGTACATAATCATATAGCACTGCCAAAACAAAGTAGTTCATAACTTATAAGTTTCAATCAAAATACATAATGATAATAGGTTCCAAAATAAAGTAGTTATAGGTCTTCATTGAGTCATGTTCCTTTGGATGTCATCCCACTTGCTTGACCCTACAGCACTGCCAACACTTTCTTCTCCTTCATCTTCATGAATTACAAGTGGTTCCTTTGCATCCCTTCCAGTCCCCATTATGTTTTTTGTCCTTAAAGTATTAAGCCTGTCACTTTTTCTTGTAGGAGATGTAACAACATTGGTCTTTTTCCTTGGTGATATCATTGTTTTCACCTGTCATTACAGAAGAAAATTAGCATTAGCAATGAAAATACACTTGGCATATCTAAGCAGCATGATGAACAAACTTACAGGATCAGATGCCATAGTTTTGGCAGTAGGAGTTGGTGACTTAGGCCTTGGAACCTTGAAGCTTTTGACAGTAGGTTTTGGTGCCTTAGGACATTTGCCTATAAAAGTTTTGGGACCAGAAGTTTTAGGGCCAGAAGTTTTGGGATCAGAAGATTTGGGGCCAGAAGTTTTGGGGCCAGGAGTTTTGGGGCCAGACCTACTTGACTTCACAGGACTTGCATCAACACTCAATGGTTGAATATTCAAGATTTCATCATCATTCAACAATGCTTCAAGCTCATCAGGATCTATACTACAATACATTCTCATGGCTTCAGCAGAAGATTGTGTACTTGTTACCTCAGGTTGTGCATTTGGTTGGGGCACATTACTCGCAACAACATTAGACTGGGGAACATTACTTGCAGCAACATTAGGCTGGGGCACATTGTTTGCAGCAACATCAGGCTGGGGCACATTACTTGCAGCAACATCAGGCTGGGACACATTGTTAGCATCAACATCAGGCTGGGGCTGGGTCTCAGTATTTGCAGCAACATTAGTCTTCTTACTTTTCTTATTCTGGACTCCTTTTTTAGTTGTTCCCTTTGGCACACCCTGCAACCATCCCAATTAAATCATAAATATAGTCTAATGACATTCAGAAATATAGTCTAATGACAATTTGAGATACTAACCCTTTTTTTTTGATGTTGTCTCCATTGTTGCAGTTTGAGTTTGACTACCTTGGGTGGCTGCAACAGTTCTTGGCACTTCTCCTTCAACACATGCTAGTTGTTTAATTTTCTTACAAGTCCTTTTGTTGTGTCCATATTCAAAGCAAGTCTTGCACCTATGACTTGTATTTGTCCTTTGCCACTTGTTTTGAGAAGCCTCATCTGGCTCTCTTCTTCTGAGTTTCTTGGGTCTACCTGGACCTCTCTTAAAACTAGGTGGCAAAATATTTGGGTCAGTAGTCCTTGGCCATTTATTTTGGCCATTAATAGGGGTGATAACTTCATTGTAGCATGCCAAATAAGTATCCCTATGATAACATTTGTGGACATACTTAATAGGATCATCAACTTTCCTATTTATGGCTGCAACTGCATGTCTACAAGGGATACCAACCAAATCCCAAAAGTTACATGAACAAGTCTTTTTTGCTAAATCTACAATAAAGCTATCTGTGAACATAACATGTGTGACCTGAAAGGTTAATCTACCAGCATAGGTTGGTAACCAATTTGCACTTTTTTCTATCTCCCTATCTAACCTCCTAAGGGGTTTTGACATGATCTCTCCCTTGTAATTTTCTACTTTCTCCCTAAGAGTGGCAAATCTCCCCATGAGATAGTTCATAATCCACTCAAACATGGTGATAATAGGTTTATCTCTTTGCATTAAAATTGTTGCATTGAAGGATTCACTTAGGTTGTTTATCAGAACATCACACTTAGAGTACAATGGAAATGCATGCTTACACCACTTATGTTTGGGTATAGCATTTAACCAATCATAAGCATCTAAACTAACCTCCTTAATCTGATTCATTTTCTCCTCATGTGCTTCAAAATAGGTGGCCTTTGCTGCAGCCATGATGAGATCTCTGTATAGTGTACCACCTCCATACTTCTTCTTAAAGTTGGCATATAAATGCCTCAGACAAAACCTGTGTTCAAACTCAGGATACTCTTCCTCAAATACATTCACAAGTCCCTACACAATTAACATTAGATCAGAAATAGAGAAACAGTAATGAGGTACTAACAAAAATAAAGAAACATGAATAAGGTACAAATACCTTCTGCTGGTCAGACATAAAGCACCACCTGTTTTCATGGCCAATATCATCAAGAAGTAACTTAACAAACCAACTCCAAGAGTCTCTAGTTTCAGTCTCCACAACTCCAAAAGCAAGAGGAAGGTATTGGTCATTTGCATCCCTACTAACAACAATCAGCAAGATCCCACCATATTTATTTTTGAGGTGACATCCATCTAACCCTATGAATGGTCTGAATCCAACCTTCAATGCTTTCTTAGTTCCATCAAAGCACATGTAGCATCTTTCAAACTTTGGAGGTGTTCCAGAAATATTCATCTTAAATGTATTTCCTATTGATGCCCTCCTCAATTCAGCTCCATAAGACCAAAGCATACTGTATTGCTTGGCTGAGTCTCCTTCAACAACCTTTCTAGCTAGCTACCTAGCCTTAAAAGCTCCACACCCAGTAATTTCAGTAGAATACCTAAGTCTTACATCAGCCACAACTTCATTCAATTTCATACCTGAGTTGTTCTTTAATTTGTCAACAATAACTCTAGAGACCCAATCAACATTAGCATTCTTGTTAAAGAACTTCCTACCACATTTGTGCTTTGCATATAGAGTTTTGATCCTAAATGTTGTTGTTCTCAGTACCCTACTGCATAGGACTGTGTAGTCACATTGTTTTTTGTCCTTACAAACAATCCTACACCTTGTTAAATCATTTTTGGCAAACCTCACCTCCCTACCATTCAACACATTGTGTTCAAGCACAGCCTTCTTAAATTGCTTTAGAGAAGCAAACTCCATTCCCACCTTGAATTGGAACTCTTTTCTTAGTTTTTCACCTTCATTAAATCTAATCACTGGTGGCCTCTCATCAGCACTATCATCATCTGCCCCACTATCAATATCATCAGTCATGTAACCATCATCAATTACATGTTCCCTATCCATCTCATCAGTAATCAAACCCTTCTTAATACCTTGACTGCTCCCAGCACCAACAGGATCATTCACATTACTTGTCCCAGCACCAACGCCATCACCAACAGCATCATTCACTTGACTTGTACCATCACCAACACCATTACCAGCAGCATCATTCCCAGCTCTTCCCCCCTTCTCCACATGACTTGGAACTTCACCAATGAGATCATCAAAATCATGCATTCTTTCCTCTTCACTGTCTTCAAAGTGTATGACATTCAAAGAGTCCTCAGATGATTCACTATTAACCTCATCAATTTCCTCATCAACAACATGGCCTTTTTCTTTCCCTATTAACCTCTCCATGTAAGTCTTCTCACTACCAGGTAATCTTGCCTCTGCATATATCTCGACATCACACTTATTCTCCTCAGCACACACAACTAACTTACTTGCATCAACATCATTATCAAATGGTTTAAGATCATTTCCAAGACTTTCCTTTTTTGTCTTCCACCACATCTTAACATCTTCGATTTTAAATGAAGAATCCATGTCCTTAATCAAGTCACATGCTTCAAAATATGACCAATAATCTGGGTCTTGACCACTAACAGCATAAACGTCCCCCTTCATATGTTAACCCTACATCCTTTACAAAAGAACCTTTCGTATAGAAAACCACCTTAAATAACCCCATTTCCTGCATGTTTCAAGAAAAAACTAAGGTAGGTTCATTTTTTAAGAAATCTCATAAACCCTAGCTTTCAGGTACGTAATATAGTTGGAACCGTTTTCACTCCTATCATTACTAAAGAGATACTATCAGTACTGCAAAGAATAAACAAAATGAAGTGGGCCTTACCTTGTCGTTCTTGGGACTGCAACAAGCTGCATAATCTTCGTCAATGGAGGGACCACAGAGGCGCGTTGAGAGAGTGAAGGGAACAAAAGGGACCACACCTTTCTATTAGGAATTTTGAAATGTTTTTTCAATTATGGATTCTGAACGTAGAATTAGGGATTCTGAATGTAGAAGGACCACTAAATACCACCTTAGCTAATTTAATACAAAAAATAAAAATAAAATAAAAAATAATTACACGTAGGCTGCCACATAAGCAACCGTTAGTGGAATCTGACGTCAGGGACTAATTATTGAGACGGAAAATTTTGAAGGGATGAAAAGTTGAAGGAAATTTTTTGAGGGACTAAAAATGAAATTTCAAATATTTAGAGGGACGAAAAACATATTTAACCCATATAAATATATATATATATATATATATATATATATATATATATATATATATATATATATTATTATTATTATTATTATTTTTTGTTTGTCTATTATAATACAACGGGTCAAACTAACAATTTTTTAAAACAGAAAATGTACAATTTCAGCCCTAAAATAAAACTCTAATATTAAAAATTTACACTTTAATCAAAATAAAAGTTTTAAAATTAAAAATGCATAGAGGAATGAGATGAACTTACAAATAAATAATATAAAAATAGAGATAAAAGTGGCGTAAGTGGAATAGGAGAGAATAAAACAAATGTAATTGATGAGAATTGTAAATGTGAAAAGTGATTCGATATTAAAAATGCTAGAAAGAAGTTGTAAAAGTATTACTCCTTATCCTCGAAAGAGTGCTGGTTTATTTATAGAAAAAAGTTTTTTCAAAATAAAATTATTTTTTTATTCTTAATATAATACTAATTTGTAAAATCAATATTACTTGTATAATTTTCAAATTAATATCTTACCATTTATGTTAATAATAGTGATGAATAAATCAATACTCGAAAAAAATAATTTTGTAATATTTATAATCATCTTGAAATACTCAAATATATTTTTATAAGAAAAATTGATACAATTAATAAATTAGTAGAATATACTTATTAAATTAGGTTTTATTAATTTTTTACTTATAATATATATATATATATATATATATATATATATATATATATATATATATATATATATATATATATATATATATATATATATATATATATATATATATATATATGTATGTATATATTATTACATTTTCCCTAAACATAAGACTATTTGAATATATTATAAAATTAAAAAGTATTGATAATATTAAATTTGCAGATAATTAATACAATTTATAAATTTATCTTTAAGAATAATAATTAATATTTTTATAAATTTTTTCTTATAAAATATCAAAAATAATATAATTAAAAATATTAGTGATAAAACAATATTCATTATTATAGTTGAGTAATTAGAAAGATGTACTAGTTATGTATTTTATAAAGAGAAAGTTTTAGCTTGTAGAGAGATGTGTGAGACCATGACATTACATTACAATATTATTAAATTATTTATTAATGTTGATGAGTTCTTCTTTTTACTATTTATCATAATACATAATACCATTAAACATGATGTCATTTATAACAAATACAAGTTATTTTCATGGTAGTCTTTTTCAATATATAAATTGTTTCTAAAAAGTAATGGGGTGGCCGTGGCCTTCCCCCGTCACCCTTGGCTCCGCCACTGCAATCCAATTCGTCCATTAAGAGTAAAATCAATCCAATTCATCAATTTAGATCATTTTAGGGGGGGATATCCATCCATCCAAAAAATTAATTTAAATATATTTTTAGAAAACTCGATTTTACTGTGTTTTCAAAAAACATGATTTTACTGTAATTTTAGAAAAACTTGATTTTACTATAATTTTGAAAAAACTTGATTTTATAGTATTTTCAAAAACTCGATTTTACTGTATTTTCAAAAAACTCGAATTCATTGTATTTTTGGAAAAACTCAATTTTACTGTATTTTAAAAAAACAAGATTAAACTATATTTTCAAAAATCTCGATTTTACTGTATTTTCAAAAACAAAATTTTATTGTATTTTAAAAAAACTCAATTTTACTGTAGACTTGGAAAAACTCGATTTTACTGTATTTTCTAAAACTTGATTTTACTATAATTTTCGAAAAACTTGATTTTACTGTAGTTATTGGAAAAACTTGACTTTACAGTATTTTCAAAAAACTTGATTTTACTGCAATTTTTTAAAAACTTGATTTTACTTTAATTTTGGGAAAACTTGATTTTACAGTATTTTCAAAAAACTTGATTTTACTGTATTTTCAAAAAACTCGAATTCATTGTATTTTTGGAAAAACTCAATTTTACTGGTTTTAAAAAAATAAGATTTAACTATATTTTCAAAAATCTCTATTTTAGTGTATTTTCAAAAACAAGATTTTATTGTATTTTAAAAAAACTCGATTTTACTGTCATTTTGGAAAAACTTGATTTTACTGTAGACTTGGAAAAACTCGATTTTAGTGTATTTTATAAAACTCGATTTTACTATAATTTTCGAAAAACTTGATTTTACTGTAGTTATTGGAAAAACTTGATTTTACTGTATTTTCAAAAAACTTGATTTTACTGCAATTTTTTAAAAACTTGATTTTACTTTAATTTTGGGAAAGCTTGATTTTACAGTATTTTCAAAAAACTTGATTTTACTGTTATTTTGGAGAAACCCGATTTTCCTGTATTTTGGAAAACTGATTTTACTGTTATTTTGGAAAAACTCGATTTTAATGTATTTTGGAAAACTGATTTAACTGTATTTCTAAAAAACTTGAATTTACTATATTTTTGAAAAAACTCAACTTTACTGTATTTTCTAAAAACATGATTTTACTTTATTTTCAAAAATCACGATTTTACTGTATTTTAAAAAAACAAGATTTTACTGTATTTTCAAAAAACTCGATTTAACTGTATTTTCTAACAACTTGATTTTACTGTAATTTTGGAAAAACTTGATTTTATTGTAAGTTTTGGGAAAACTCAATTTTACTGTATTTTCATAAAACTCAATTTTACTGTAATTTTAAAAAACAAGATTTTACTGTATTTTCAAAAAACTCGAATTTATTGCATTTTCAAAAAAAATCGATTTTACTGTATTTTTGGAAAAACTCAATTTTAGTGTATTTTCATAAAACAAGATTTTACTGTATTTTCAAATAACTCGAATTTATTGCATTTAAAAAAACCGATTTTACTGTATTTTTTGGAAAAACTCAATTTTATTGTATTTTCAAAAAACAAGATTTTACTGTATTTTCAAAAAACATATTTTACTGTATTTTCAAAAAACACGATTTTACAGTATTTTCAAAAACCTGATTTCCCTACAATTTTGGAAAAACTCGATTTTACTGTATTCTCAAAAAACCTGATTTTATTGTAATTTTGAAAAAACTCGATTTATTTGTTTTTTAAAAAAACTCGATCTTACTGTATTTTAAAAAACTGATTTAATTTATAGTACAAGAACATGATTTTACTGTATTATTGGAAAGACGTGATTTTATCGTAATTGGAAAAAACTTGATTTTACTGTATTTTTAGAAAAACTCAATGTCAACTGTATCATTTATATTTATTAGTTGGAAATGAAGATACTAAAATAACTAAAGTCAAACATACTACCACAAATTTTCAACCCATATTTCATCTTCTTTTCTTTGAAGATGCGATTCCAGATGGCACCTTAGCCTATCTCGACGAGGAAAACAAAATCCGGTCCGTTTCAACTCATTCCCTCTCCGCCGACAAAAAATTCATAATCTTTAGTGATGTGGTGCCTTCACCCTTTCTTGAAGGTGTACCCCCTTTTATGTATGTGTTCTCTCTCTCTCTCTCTCTCTCTCTCTCTCTCTCTCTCTCTCTCTCTCTGTGCGTGTGTGTGTGTGTGTGCGCTTTTCCTTGATTTTGTTTAATTATGGTAAAATCTTTTCCTTTACTTTTCGCTCCTACTTTTTGATTATGACAAAAGGGGGAGAAATATAATGATGATTTTGATCAATATCTATTCTCAGCAAATCTCGCTGCTTACATTTTAATTCAAAAAATGAGATTTAAAATGAAATTCAGGAATACACCATGCAAATTATATCCTGAGAAAGATGAGAAAACTTTTGATGGTTAGTCAGAAATATCTGATTAGAAATATATATGATGATACATGATATGAAGTTCAAAAATATCTAGTTCACAAGTCTTAAATGACTCTGATACTGTTTAACCAAATACGCTCTAATAAGAAACACTCTGATACTACTAATTCAAATGATCGGATTCCAATATTCTTATACTACAAATCATTTGCTCTGATATTATCATACTCTGATCAGGTTCACCAAATTCCGAGTTACATCAAAAATATGTACTATGATTTATGAACATCTGTGAGCTTTAATAGTTAAAGATCTAAGTGCTCTGATATCTAACACTCTGATTCAAGTGAACACTTATAAAAATATCAGATGAAATGCGAACAAAGCTCACAAAACCCTACATTTTTGAAAAAGTCTTAAGTTTTAGATTCATGGGGAGATTGTTTAACTCATGTGGAGTCTTCTAAACAATGCTCATATATCCCTTCCTTCTAAAATTTGTAAGTCTTTGACTCCGGGGGAGCTGATACATATATGGGGAGTTTTCTCTATCTAAACTCTGATTTGTTTATTTTTGTGATATAGCCTTGTAAAAATTGTTCATCAAAATACATGGTTTTGTCATCATAAAAAATGAGGAGATTGTTAGAACACGATTTGGTTCTGCACTCAATCTTTAAGTTTCGATGATAACAATACATATATTTGTTATGCAACAATTTTTGTACTCTAATAGTTTCTTAAGTGTGTAGATTCACTATTTTGGTGGATTAGGATTGTTGTCCAGAAAAATCATCAGAATCAGCGTCATCACACATTACAAGAACTATTCATCTCAATTATGAAGTGACATTAGCAGTTCTGAAGAATGTTGAATCACTCATCAGAAAAAGGATTTACAAATGTTCTGAAGTGAAGTTACTTTTCAAGATTATACTTCAGCTCAGATATGCTTCAAGATCAGAATTCCAAATTCGTCGTTCAGATAGGCTGCTGCTTATAACTCTGAAGACTTCTTTTTGACTCTGAAGAATACGGCCTTTTGGAACGTCTACGTTACATAATCTCTTCACTGATCTCTCAACTTAAGAAGTACATCTCAAATGAAGAATGATCAGAAACTTGCAAAAGAAGCAATATGGTATAAAAATACATCACCTTTTCTACTTTTGCAGGATGTATTGTACGATTCCGTCTTTTGTGTGCTCTTTGTTCTCCACGACTTTTTAGAGTCCTTACGTCAAGGAAAGTTATGCCTTGTCCTCTCTCAACGGTCATCTTTTCATGGGAAAAAATATAAGATACATTCTCATTTGAAGAATCTGCTAATCAACAACGCTATTCAAGCTATAACAAAAACTCAACAAATAAACTTCAAAGAGAAAAAGAGAAAGAAAGATCTTAAAGAAACTGTGTGAAACACTCCATTGTGCAAAATCTAGTTTATAAGAATCTGTAAGAACACAAGAGTTGTTGCTCATTAGATTGTGTTATCATCTGTGCTAAACTATTTATGTTTCAATCTGCTTTTTAGAAGCAATATCTTGTAAACATTACCCTTTGTAAATCTATTGAGATTTAAATTCCTCAAGTGACTAGGTTGTTAGTATGTATACTTGAAAGGGCTAAGGTGTCTTTCTAGACTCTGAGAGGTTGTCTGTAATCTTACAAGATTAGTGGATTAAGTCCTTTTCTAAGGCGAAATCACCTTGGCGGGTGGACAGAATTAACCTTTTCTAAAGCGAACCTGTATAACCAAACGTGTTCTTTTTCTTCTCCTTCTTAAATATCTCATTAACTTTTGTGAAAAGATTTTAAAAGATTAAAAGTTTTAGAAAACCAAATTCAAACCCCCCTTTCTTGTGTTTTACTCTACCTTCAAAAGTTACAATGTTCTTTTATCTAGGGTGATAGAAAGGAGCATAAAAGAGTTCATTTGATGAAGTGGGACGTGATGATGCTGCTAAAGTTCTTAGGAGGTTTGGGTATTATACAATTGGATGCTATGAATAATGCTTGTCTTTTGAAGCTTGTTTGGGTCATTCACGGTAATGAACAATCCCTTTGTTATGAAGTTATACGTTGCAAATTTATGAGGAACAATTTTGGTTATGAAGATGCGATTTTAAGGCAAATGATTCAAGTTTGTGGAAGAATATCGTTAACTTGTGGCCTAAGTTTGCTCAATTTTTATATTGGTCTATAGGAGATGGTGCCAATATAGTTGTTTGGTCTTATTTTTGGATTGAACTAGGTATGAGGTTGATGGGTATTAATACAAATGGTGTCAATACAACTTCTTATCAGCATTTAAATGACTTATTAGATCAACATGGTTAATGGATTGTTGATATTTTAAAGCATTTATTTCCTCAAAATGTGGTAGCTAAAATTCTAGCCATTCTCCCTCCTAATGGTAATAAAAGTGGAAGAGATATTTGTTGTTGGCCAAGCAATAAAAAAGGTGAGCATACTGTTTCATCAAATTATAAATTAATGTGTAATTTTGATAAACAAAATGACGAGGATAATTGAAGGTTGATATGAAAGCTTAAAGTTCCTGAACAAATAAGGTCCTTTATTTGGTTGGTGTATCATGCTAGGATAATGTCAATTGAGAGAAAAAATAAAATACAACTAGGAGGGCCTTTTTGTAGTCATTGTGGAACATAGGTGGAATCCATTCTACATATCTTATTGGATTGTCCTTTGGCTTTTACTATTTAGACTAATGTGGATAAGTTGGATATGAGAGGTTATTTTTTCGCTAATAATATTAAGGAGTGGGTGATACTAATTTACGTTTGAAATTTGGTATTAGTGAAGATTCTTCATGGTCGGAACTTTAGGCAACCTCTTGCCATGCACTTTGGATGTGGAGGAATAAAAAATAACATGAGAATTTTTTGAGACCTAGAATTATATGGCGACATGTTACTAAAGTTACTCATGAGTATTTTGTTTGGCAGTGGAGCGACATGGTAGGAAGATGAAGTTGGCTCGAGAAGCAAATAAGGTTGACTCCTCCTCCTTCGAGTTAGGTGAAATTGAACACATATGGAACTAGTAATAATGGCTTTAAAGCTGGATGTGGTGGTCTTTTAAGAGGTTGTACTAGTGAGTATCTAGGAGGCTTCGCAAGCAAGATATTTGAGTTATTATATTGCATATAATGTTGAACTTTGGAGTGTGTTAGAAGGATGAAGATAAAAGAGTTTGGATTTCGAGCTATTGAGCTTCATATAGGTTGCAAAGTGGTTGTTCAAAACATTTTGAATTCTGAAAAAGATAGTATAGTTAGAATGCGATTGGTACAACAAATTTAACAGTTGCTCAAACTTGATTGACAGGTGCAGATTTTTCATATTTATTGTGAGTCAAATACTTATGCAAATGCACTTGCCAACATAGGATATGATCTAAGTCTTAATTTGATATTTACGAGTGAGTTTTTTTTCTCAATTTTCTCTTATTTTATTAGTTGATTGTAAATTTTTTCTGCACTTTAATTTTCTTAAAAAAAAAAACAAATAAAATTTGAAAATAATTGAAATTTAAAAAAAAGGGAAGATGGATGTAGGGAGTGTCACACACACTAGGCAAAGAAAGGATAGGTAGTAGGGACCATAATTAATGTTCTATATTGTGTTGGTCCATGTAAACATAGTTTTCTCACAACCTCAATGAAAACGAATCAGGTTCTGACGAATGATCTCACCTGGGACACACACCTTTTCCAAGGACTATCTTTCTTTCTATGGCATAATTTTTATTGGTACATCAACTTCATGTGATTCAAAACCTGTGTGCTGTCGATTAAGAATGCGACATAGCACGCCGGAATAACTACTTCCTATGGCTTGCATAATTCATGCCCTTTCTAATTCAACAAAGTCACTTGAAAATACTAAATTTATAAACATAATATGGTTAGTTAATTTATTGTAAATAATTGCAGCGACTTTTGTTTTTGTCTTAATAAATTTTTTATTTTGACTTCTACTATAGACTGTGAAATTTAGTTACTATTGGTCATTGGTTTATGTAAACCTTCAAAGATAATTATGTATTATAGTTTTCATAAAAAGATTCACATTTAAATAGTGTTTATATATAAAAAGGTTTACATATATTCAAGAAAATTAATATAATCATGTCTAACATCTAAAACCATGTCAACCACTGGTTTTGACGATGGTTTTCTTACCCATTTTGTAACTAAGTGGTTTTAAATATGTTGTTTTAGATTGAATACAAAGTTTAGTTTCTAGTTAAATCAGTTGGTCTGATCCAACTTTCATTAACTTAACTATTATTATAAATAAATTTGTATATATACCCATTTTTCAAACGGAAGAAATATAAATATATTTGAATTTATAATTTTCATCTAAAAGTATATATTTAATATTATTATATAACTACATAATATAATGTCATTAATGAATAATAAAATATCATATTTTTATAGTCGAACTCTCTAAATTTTTAAGTTTCTAGAATCTTTTATCCTATGACATTGTCTCGAGAGGTAAGATTTGTTGATATTCGAGAGTTGTTTTGGACCTTTTTCATTATGGCCCAGTGTTTTTATTGGATCATTAAGTTGATTCTTCGTTCCAAGCAAGAAAACTAACCCTAGGCCTCGTCCACCATAGTCGAGTGTGTCTTGAGATCATGATCGTACATTTTGTGGTCTGTCATTCTTTGAGTTCCTAAGTTTTTAATGAGTATTTTATTCATCCAAGCCTTTCCTACTACTCTTGATCATTTGTATTTTTTCTTTACCTTTTCAAGATGTAAAGGAATTCATCGGTATATGTCGTCTTTATTTCCTACCACATGTCGTTAATGGTGTGTAGATTGATGACCTTCATTGGGCATGTTATGATTGCTTTAGAAATCACAATTGTCATTATGACTTTGATAACATCGTCTATATTGATGTGACACTAGTTCATTGATGGATAAATGATTTTTATTTTTTGCTTGTTAGATCTCTGTCCATTCATCTTCTGATCCTTTGGTAGATTGCACTTACTAGAGAACTCCATCAGTATCCTTTGACTCCACCAAATCAGATAAGTTTGAAATAATGGAGAAGATTGGTAGTCCCCACGATGATTGCATAATTGTGACTCCAACGTTCACTAATCGAAATCACTAGGATTTCTCCCACGTGATTTTCCCATGTTTGACCTGGTGTTTTGAGAAATGAGATTATTCCTCCCCTTTAATAAATTCAAACAATAGATTTTTCCATATCTTGTTGTGGCAGCGTCACAACTGCACCCTAACCTTTTAGCCTTTATTAGGATCTTTCAATCGATCTCTCGTTATGTGAATCATTAAGTGCCCCTCAAGGTCTTCTTTTTTATATTCTCTCTTGCTTCATATGACTATAAGATTATCTTCAACTTGATTCCTTTTAAACAATCTCCCAAATTGTTTGAGGCATTAACAGAATCTCTCGAGAATTTTAAGTTCCGACATATTATCGTTGATCCTCGTATTGTTAATGCTCACCAAAACATGTGTCTTTTTGAAGAAGGGGTTGATAATTTTGTCTGCAAGCCATTTTTTCCTCGTTGTTAGAGTCAATAAATTTTTGGCAGGGCAAAGACAAACTTGATTTTTTTAAATGATGGACCTTTTTAATTTCGAGAGAAAATGTGTCAAAGCTATTAGGGAATCGGTTCATAGTTTCGATCAGACCCTTTATAGTGATAAATCAAAAAAATGTAAAATGAAAGAATGGTACATATATATACGATCTTTGATTAGAACCCTTAACTGGAAAGCTACTTCTTGATTGTTAGGTGTGTTTTGTAATTCTTTGATGTGTGAGTATTTCTATTATTTATTATGGGTTATTAACTTCTTTTTTTTTTTAGATAACATGACTACTGAGAGTAAATTCAAGAATCAGTTGTCGACCCAAACTAATTCTACAAAGGATGACCCTGGGCCGAGTGCTCATTTCGTTAAAGATACCGACATTTGAAAAAAATATAGAATAATATAAAGAGTCTTATTATTAATGTCTTTTAATAGAATATTATAATAACATAAATTATTTGAACAATTTGTATAAATCTTTCAAATTTTTTCTCCAATATAATTTTTTAGCTCCTTCAAATTATGGATTTTTTAATTTTTGAATAAAAATAAATTCTTCAAAATCTTGATCATCATATTTCTAATCCCTTTCAAATTCTCAATCAAAATCTTAGAGTATTTCAATTTTTTTTAAATAACTTGGTAATGTTTCTAATTTCTACTTAATTACGTCTTAGGCTCTGTTTGGTAAAACTAGCTGATAGCTGGTAGCTTTTAGCTGGTAGCTTTTAGCTGGTAGCTGGTAGCTGGTAGCTGATAGCTGGTAACTGATAGTTGATAAGCTAATGTGAGTGTTTGGTAAATTAGCTGTTTCATTAGCTGATAGATACAAAATGACATTAATGACATTTTAATTAATGAGGGTAATAATATATTTTAGTTAAAATAATAAGGGTATTAATGGAAGAAAAACTCACAAGCTAAAAGCTACAAGCTCAAAAGCTACTTCAAATAGCTTTTGAAAAAAAAGCTAAAAGCTAGTACAAAAGCTACAAGCTAAAAGCTAAAATAGAGTTATCAAACAGAATTTTTTTATTAATACGAGCTGAAAAGCTAAAAGCTTTTTTTTATGTCTTACCAAACAGACTCTTAATCCATGTATTCTATTTTGTAAAACAAGCTCTCTCATGACCCGAGGATATTTTTGGTTTTGCCTTTCTCAAAACATGTTCTTGATGACTATTGATCGAAAAATCTTACCTAAAAATCAAAACAATGGATGTAAGAATAGATAAACTCTCATCCCTAGCTAGAGGATTTATCAACTTATTACTTTAACTCATTAGTCTCATTGCTCTATTAAATCATACTACAATTAATGACCCAAAATATAGCTCCACGTGAACCACTTTAACTCATTAGACTCATGTGAATTACAGTAACAAATAAATTAATCATTGATGTGCAACAACCCTTTACATGACACTAATAATTAATGTTATCAACTAATTTCTCATGTTTTTCTTAGTGTTTTATTTCCTCTATTACAACAAATAATTTTTTTGTACCAATTTACTTGTAAAAAGAATTTAAAATTAATTTGAACGAGTTGGCTAAATATTGTTTTCTGTCCTTTTCATTTTTGTTTCTGTTTTGTTAACTAAAAAATTTGGACAACGTTGTTTAATATTTATATCTGTGGCAAAAAATATCAAGATTTAAGAGTGATACGTAACATTTTCTAGAAAACTAAAGTGACATGTAACATGCGTAACAAGTTGTTGACGTTTTTTACAATATTTTATTTTGGGTAAGACTTCTGATTTATTATTATAAGCTTTTTGTTTCGAACATTACATCTTTCCATCCAATAATTTTAATTGTGGAATTAAATATGCCTCCCCGTGATGTCTATCGCCAATAATGTCAAGTTAGGTATTATAATTAAAATTTTAAATTGCAATTTTGAAAGTTATTCAATAAAAAAAAAGATTTGCCTATTTTTTTAGAGATATATTCTTTCTATTATCATTTATAATAAAATTTATTTTATTTAATAAAAAAATGATGTTTAAAAAATTTATTATATATAAATTAAATACATCAAATTAATTATTTAATTAATTTAAAAAGTAAAAATTACTTATAAAAAAAGAATAAAGAGAATAATTCACTAACACATCGTATTTCCCCTCAAACGCCCTACGTCAAAAACCTCACATTCAAGGAAGCCCTAAAATCCTTCAATAATACATCATTGGTAATGCTCGCATTCAATTTATATTAGAATTGGTCGAAATTGTTGTTTTTTTTTAGTTTTTTTGAGTCACATTACTAAAATCCCCACCTTGACTTAAAAAATATCAGTGGTGTCAATTTACCCATCAACTTAGGTTTCTTATATTGATGGGAGCACAACCTCAATTTCATAGGTGAGTCGAAAGAGAATTTCCCATGTGAATGAACGGAGAGTTGTCTTATATGCCCACAAGACACAAGGGGATTCTTCGACTCAATTTCTTTTTAGGTTATCTAACCTTCACATAAGGCCCCTTAACATAACTTTATTTGCATAATATACATATCATTTTTTGTCTAGGGATGCTCCAAAGAAATGAAGAGTAAGCTTATGCACGTGTCGTTCAACAAGTCATGATCACACGTCAACGAATCGTGTGTCGTTGTCATTCACCAAGTCCTTTGGGATGTTGATCATGGTGGAGACATTTCTTTTGAATAAACAAATGATGTTTTAACTTGTTATTTTTGTCATAGGTTCAACCTCTATCCATTTTGTGAAATAGTGATTGTCACAATTAAATATTTTAACTGACAGGGAATCGTTAGAAAAAACCAAAAATATCCATTCTCCACTAAGCTAATGACCATAGTGAAGACAAAACATTCATCTCTTTCGGTGGGGCTATGTGAATGTCCCAGTACCTTTTGGTTTTTTTTTTCATTTTTGAATGTGTTCTTTGCGTTTGTTGAATGCAGTATAGGGCAAGCAACAGAAAAGATTTGGAAATATTGATCCGGGAATTATCGTCCACAGAGATGGAGAGATGCCATTCAACAATTTCTACGGTTTCGAGCTTGAGTTTGAATGAGCAAAAAGTAAACAAAGATATAGACAGGAAAAGAATGAACACATTCTTAGAAGAGAAATAACTTATCAGGAATGTAAATATATTCACTCTTCACAAACATACACTTACCAACCCGTTATACTCAACCTACGATACTCATCCATGTCATCACGTATCTCTCACATAAGCGTCCATCTCTGGAGCACAAACGAGATCATCTCACAACTAAGGTTATCTCTAACGCGAAGTCGCGAGAACATTCGTATTCTCGCGTCGGCGATCTCTCGCGCGCCGCTCAAACACGAAAGCATTAAGAACAGATACCCACAGTGATTGCTAGCTCTAAATCTATCTCTAGAGTTCAGATCCAACAGATTATCATCCTAGATAAGGATTCAAGAAGTTTATCTCTAAAGCACCCCAAATCCCCAGCATAGAGCAAAAATTCAGGATAACATCAACACAGATTTGTAAAGCAAGTTAAACATAACATTATAATCGGTAAATATACATAAGATTCAAGTAAATATACAAACAAAACCCAACCTAAGAGAAATACACAAATAAGAAGAGAAATGAACCGAAAATCTCCCGGTTTGTCAGCTCCGTTCGACGCTCAATCCACTCCCAATCATCCAAATGCAACCTCTGAAGTTGTTTTCTAAGCTAATCTACCCTAAGAATGAAGGTTTGATGATTTGGGAGAAATTACCCCAAAACATAACCTAAAAATGTGATTTTTACCCCTACTTAACGAGCTGCTATCTGTCATGGTCGCCCAGCGGAGGTACTCCCGCTTAGCGGCTGACAGCAAAAGTGAAATCTTGTTTTCGCCATAAGTTGAGAACCGTAACTCCGAATTGCGCCCGGTTCGAAGCGTTGGAAAGCTTATTCAATGCTCTATCCAATAATGAATGAATGGAAACCAAAATGATGATTTTGGTCATCCTTATTTTGAGCCTATGGAAGTCCGCTTGACGGTGGCTAAGCGGGCTTGCACCAAAACTGCGAAATCGAAGCCGTGCCTTTGACACTTTATTCCTCAAGGCTCCAATAAGCATGAATACCTATAAAAACAAAGGAAAAACTATCAAATGGTATAAAAGTATATGAAAATACAACTATTCACAAAGTATATGTATTTATACACAAAACGGGGAATTATTCAAACGGTATTAACAAAAGTATCGATAAGTGCCACTATTTACATACACAAAATAAGTACATTTTGGCACTTATCAAACTCTCCCCAACTTGAAACTTTGTTTGTCCTCAAACAATGTCAGATAAATCAAAGAATTGAAAGTAATAAACCAAAGAATTGTGAATCAACAAGTTTTGAAAAACCAAAAACAAATGTATGGCTCAATACAAAAACGTATAAACAAAGTAAATACTTACCACTATCCTACAACAACAACATGTAAACGAAACGAATCCTAAGCACAAAAAGCATACAAAACATTCTAACACAATACATGCTCACATCATGAATCACACCTAGCAAAAATTCATCAATGGATGAAGAACACACAAAGGTGAAGGACTTTTAACACTCATCCAACAATCTTGCAAACAAAAGATTAAATTATGCATTCATCCAAAAATCACATTGAAGATACAAAAGCAAGAATCACAAGGACTTTTCAAGGTTGTAATGTGGCTTGGTTAACAAACAAAGGATAAGTCCTAAGGCTAATCGAAACAAAAACTTGCCTAAACCTAAGGGAGTGATCAATCCACCAAAGATTCAAACAACAAAATCTCGATTAAACTTCTTCCTTAACCACAAGTTTCTCAAACCAATCACAATACTTATTAGCACAATTATTAGCTTCTCTTTTCTTTTTGTTTTTCAAAACTTTTTCTCCTTTTTTTTCTTTCTTTTTCTTTTCTTTTCTTTTCACATTTTTTCTTTTTTTTTCTTTCTTTTCAACCTCATATCAACAACCACATAAGTAGCAACCATTTCTCTCCCCAACTTGAATTCAACCACACCATCATATGAATACTCCCTACTTTCTAAGGCAAGGTAAAAATTCATAACAAAAATCATGGTTGAGGGTTCAAGAAAACAAAGAAACTATCATCCATGCAAAAATGAGAACTAAACACTCAACGATAAGCATTTAGCAAAAACAACATGGACATTGACAAAAAGGCTCAAAAGGGTTAACAAATGATCACACACTCACAAGGTGAATTGACTATTTGGTTATGGTAGTTGTGCTCAAATTGAAACAAAATGCCTTGATCCTTTTCATGCTTTCATAAAATCAACATAAACAAAAGATTAAGCATAATAAAATCCAGTTAAAACAAACATTGTGGCCTCCAGCATATGTGAATAATGGAAAGCTTCCTCACATTTATGGTTTGGGAACTAAAGTGATTCAATCAATAAGCAAGTAATGCAAAAGAATGAATGGCATGGTAATTGTACAAATGAAAAGTTTCCTAAACATGTTATGCTATAGAAAGTGATAAATGAATACCTTGAATGATACAACTTCAAAAATAATATCCTACCATACATCCGCAAGTTGAAACACTCAAGCTTCAAAAAATCACCTCAAAAATCTTCGAATCACCGAACAAAATTTGAGTACAAACAACCAACAAAAGAATTAGAAAAAGAAAACTAATATATACTACTAATTAGCCTTGGTGAAAGTGGGAAAAATGAGTGAACCAAGTGGAATGGGAACCCCACTGGTACAAAGCAAGAAAATAAAATTTTACTGTCATCGCTTAGCGGAGCTAGGCTCGCTTAGCGGATGACAGAAAAACCAGAAAAATCATAACAGCAACAGCTGTTCTAATTTTCTTCCACTTCACCTAAATACTTCTTAATCATAAAAATAAACAAAACTTTACAACCGTTGGGGTGCCTCCCAACAAGCGCTTGTTTTACGTCGTTAGCTCGACGCCTTTATTATTTTGGTGTTTGGAAAGTAGCTTCCTCCAATCATGCCATGGTGACGTCTCACCGCACAAGCCTAAAGAAAGTGTCCTAACCAAAGCACTCAACAAACGTTACGGGTACAAATATATACAATAACTAAACGAACATAAAAATGAAAGTATACAACTATATACACAAACAAACACATATGCACAAGTATGGAACACAAACAACTATTATCATACAAAAAGGAAAAATTGGTGAATATAAACAAGTAAACATATACAAGTGAAACTATAAAAATATATATGTTATATACAAAAGTATAATTATATGTAATTATAAACAAGTAAGCTAAATTGGTGAACATAAACATGTAAACATGTACAAGTGAAAATATACAAGTAAACATATACAATATATACGTTATATACAAAGTTCAAAACCACGAAAACTATTGCGATGCAATCCACAACCATCCCCGGCAACGGCGCCATTTTGTTGAATGCAGTATAGGGCAAGCAACAGAAAAGATTTGGAAATATTGATCCGGGAATTATCGTCCACAGAGATGGAGAGATGCCATTCAACAGTTTCTACGGTTTCGAGCTTGAGTTTGAATGAGCAAAAAGTAAACAAAGATATAGACAGGAAAAGAATGAACACATTCTTAGAAGAGAAATAACTTATCAGGAATGTAAATATATTCACTCTTCACAAACATACACTTACCAACCCGTTATACTCAACCTACGATACTCATCCATGTCATCACGTATCTCTCACATAAGCGTCCATCTCTGGAGCACAAACGAGATCATCTCACAACTAAGGTTATCTCTAACGCGAAGTCGCGAGAACATTCGTATTCTCGCGTCGGCGATCTCTCGCGCGCCGCTCAAACACGAAAGCATTAAGAACAGATACCCACAGTGATTGCTAGCTCTAAATCTATCTCTAGAGTTCAGATCCAACAGATTATCACCCTAGATAAGGATTCAAGAAGTTTATCTCTAAAGCACCCCAAATCCCCAGCATAGAGCAAAAATTCAGGATAACATCAACACAGATTTGTAAAGCAAGTTAAACATAACATTATAATCGGTAAATATACATAAGATTCAAGTAAATATACAAACAAAACCCAACCTAAGAGAAATACACAAAGAAGAAGAGAAATGAACTGAAAATCTCCCGGTTTGTCAGCTCCGTTCGACGCTCAATCCACTCCCAATCATCCAAATGCAACCTCTGAAGTTGTTTTCTAAGCTAATCTACCCTAAGAATGAAGGTTTGATGATTTGGGAGCAATTACCCCAAAACATAACCTAAAAATGTGATTTTTACCCCTATTTAACGAGCTGCTATCTGTCATGGTCGCCCAGCGGAGGTACTCCCGCTTAGCGGCTGACAGCAAAAGTGAAATCTTGTTTTCGCCATAAGTTGAGAACCGTAACTCCGAATTGCGCCCGGTTCGAAGTGTTGGAAAGCTTATTCAATGCTCTATCCAATAATGAATGAATGGAAACCAAAATGATGATTTTGGTCATCCTTATTTCGAGCCTATGGAAGTCCGCTTGACGGTGGCTAAGCGGGCTTGCACCAAAACTGCGAAATCGAAGCCGTGCCTTTGACACTTTATTCCTCAAGGCTCCAATAAGCATGAATACCTATAAAAACAAAGGAAAAACTATCAAATGGTATAAAAGTATATGAAAATACAACTATTCACAAAGTATATGTATTTATACACAAAACGGGGAATTATTCAAACGGTATTAACAAAAGTATCGATAAGTGCCACTATTTACATACACAAAATAAGTACATTTTGGCACTTATCAGCGTTCTAACTCATTGTCGACGAGTAATACTCAACTCTCATTGATTTCCTCTAAACAATGATTAGATTCCCCTTCATAGATTTCCTCTAAACATTTTTCTTCTATCAAACACTTTAATAAATGATTAGTGAAACCCTGTATGTATCAACAAACTTTTATCACATAATATGAGCACACTCGTCTTCGTACCTTCAAGGTTTCTTTCATATCCTCGAGTTGTTCTCTGACTAAAATGTATCTAGTTATTGGTGCCATACAACTGATTGGTTATGATTATTCTGTTACCTTACCCATAGAATCAAAATTATCATTAACACTAGGGGCGTATAATGTTTCATGTATTACGATCTTATTGTAGTCCATCTCTTTAAAATTTGCAAGTTTAGATAAGACGCACACCTTTGAATTTTGCTCTTTGGGAATGTTATGAACGTATATCTTGTTGAACTTATCCAAAACGACATTCACAACTATCATGTAATTCATAATGATTGTATCTTTAGCCTGGTTGTCTCTCTTTATTTTGTGGCTTATTGTGAGTCAAACTTAATCACAGCTTTTTTGGCCTTCATTTTGAAAGCAATATTATATGCAACTATGCAATCCTCATACTACATTTGATTATTGGACATTGGGAATTCAAATCTTATTGGTACCTCGAAGGTAAGCCTACTTCGATTTCTAAAAGGATCCCAGGTCTATTGAACTTCATGTTGGAAAAACTTTATATGAACATCGCCCATCTAGAGGCAGTGTATGGTATCTTGTATACGACATCACCTCTCAGAGCTTATTCAACGTGGCTTTGGACTCGGGTGTCCATTTAAATGTCAATCTTTTCTTTAATAACTTGTATAATACTGCGATATGATGAGTTGCCTTCAAAATAAACCTTGATAGGATGATTAACATACAATTTAAACATTGGACTCCTCTCTTAGTCTTCGAGGTCTCCATATCTATCACGACCTTAAATTTTTATATAATGACCTTTATCCCATTTTTCGTGAGATGTTATCCTAGGAAACTACTGGTTTTCACCCTGAACATGCACTTCTAAGATTTTAACCATGTGTTTTATCTCATGTTTTCCTTGAAGACGACATCTAGGTGGTTTGTATGGTCTTCCTCTCTAGACTTCACCATCATATCGTCCATGTATAGTTCGTGCATATCACCTATTTTTCCTTTGAAGATCATGTTCATCATTATTAAGTATGTTGCTCTCGCATCTTTAGACTAGAGGGCACCACTTTGTAGCAAAATTTAATGTTCAATTCACCTATACTTGTTTTGTCCCTACGACGAGTTTAACCTTACTTCTCACATTACATGTTATGTGATAGCGATAAAGTAATGCATTTGAAGAAGGAAATACCTTTGCCACTGCATTCATCAACGCGGTATCGCGGTCCGTAACAATTTCCTTAGGCATCTCGACTTGTTCCTTCAAAAGTGACCGACACACCTCTAATGCCCATGTAAAATTATCCTTATTTTCACACTCCAAAAAAGAAAAATCAACCGCGTATGTCTTCTCGGTTGATGTAACACCGACTATCTCAAATAACTGAAGTCTATACTTGTTGTTCTTGTAGGTAGAATCGCGAATGAGAACTATCAATAACGTGTTGAACAACTTTATGGAATCCAGATGAGTCCAAAAAATATCTCGAACCGTAACTCCATCATCGCAAGTTCTGTACCGTGACACATATTTGTTATCATCCAACAATTTCAACTATTGTTGCTTCTCACTTCTATTTTCCCTAATTTCTTATTATTGTGGTACCAAATGTTATACACTTGCCTTATATTTAATACGTTGTCGAGTTCCTTTCATTTTAATGTGGCAAGTATATTTTTTGGTTGGACAAGATTCAAGGACATGTCACTAATACATGTCTTCTCTTCCGGTTTGAGCCGACATACGCTAGGATGACCTTGTAACTTTGAGCATAACTCATGGTTATGCAAACAACAAATAACACTAAATTTCCACTTATTGCTAGCCAACATATAACAACGAATTTTAAATGGACACTCACATTTTCTACAACCCGTGCCGTCTCTTTTAAACTTCCTTAGAAGAGGATGGTATTTCTCGCTTCTTTCGCACAACATTGTTACGAAAGCGTTTCTTCTTGCCGTACCATTATCAGATCTTCCTATTACCACACCAAAAGCAAGGTTAGTTGGATTTCTACGAATCCATGTGAGCATGTTTTCATGATCAACAAACCCTTGCTTGTTATTAAAGTCACCGCCGAGATCTAACGCCTTTACGACGACTCCTTCAACATTCGGAGAAACATTGACTAAAGGAACTAATTCTCTTGAGATATTATCAGAGTGCACCATACCTATTTGTAAATAATAACACAAATAATACAAAATCACAAGACTGTTGAAAATAAAAACACATACATGTTCCATAGATGCACCTCCAGAATGTGTTCATCTTCAACATGTTCTGTAGATGTACCTACAAAAGCAACGTTACATTTTTCATTAGAAAATTGATTGATAATGTGAGCAATACAACGAATAAAGATGAATGTGTTACCCGGAATTCTGTCTTCTCGGTCTCCCTTTGATATGTTGCACCAACAAATTGGAGTTTTAGAGTGAAAAATAATATTGATGATGTAGGGTTTTTAGGTTGTAGAGGTGAGTATTGAAGAAGAAAACCAACAATGGGGGGGGGGGGGGGGAGTGATCATGCTGGTTCAAATCAGATAGTTCTGTGCATTTAGTCATTCCGTATATGTAACTACGGAAAAATCTCTAAACTGAATTAATTTAAAGTTTTCTCATCGTTCACTGATTTAAAATGCTTCCGTAGATGAACCTCAGAAAAAAAAAAAATCAAATTTTGTCAAAAAAACTGCTTGCGGATGTGTTCTACGAAAACAGGAGACATAAACGAAATTTCTCTAAATGTCTAAGAGTTTCAAGGGGTGCAGTGAGATTTTCTCTTACTATTCTTTCTATAAAATATTTATTTAAATATGTTTTGATAATTAAATAATTAATAAAATAAAATATAATTAATAATAATAGAAATTTGTATTTTACTTTAAGAAATATAGAATATCTTAAGTAAACTTTTTTATAAGAAAATCTAAAATTCAAATATTGTTTATAAACAAATAAATTTTTTAAAAATATAAATAAATAACTTAAGAATAAAAAATTTTATTAATAAAGAAGTTAAATATTTGACCAAACTATTTTTTGACTTGAAAATATTTATTTATAGTAACAATCTAGAATAGGCATTACTAGTACTAGTACTTTACATTGAATTCAACAACAATAGTAGAACTAGAAGAATTAAAAATACATTCTACATAATAATACAATGTCTCTTACTTTTTTCTCTAGACACAAAAGTTAAAAGTAAATAATAAAAAATAAAAAAATCGGAATCTCCAAAGTTTATTCTAGAACAACACACCAAATAGCATATACCACTAGTCTTATATCACTCTGTGTTCCACGCACCTTCTTCTCTGTATGTCAACTTAGACTCTTCTTTTCTTTTTTTCAAAAAATCTTCAAAAACCATTCAAAAAAAATATAAAATAATTTATCCCTTTTTTTTTTTTTTCATTTCTTTTTCAAGTTTTCAACTACCTATTAAAGTTTCCACTCTTCTTTTCCACTTTCATAATTTTTATTATGATCAAATAATTTTCAAGAGATATTATTTTTATGCCACCAATTTTGATTCATATGGTCAAAAAAGTTTACTATATATATTACTCTATTTAATCTAACACTTGTTTATAAAATTTCATAGATTGTTTGTTCTTTTACAACCAAAATTCTTCATCAACCGAAGCTAGTTCCGAAGCTGTTACCGAACCTAAGGTTGTTAGTTCCGAAGCTGTTGAGATGGGTTTAACCGAACCTAAAGTTGTTTCTGGTCCTTCTGGTTATGTCCTTGAAGATGTTCCTCATTTGTCTGATTACATTTCTGATCTTCCAGTACGTCGTCGTTTTACCTCTCTGCTTTTCTCTAACGCTACTGTTCTTGGTCAATGATCAGTTGTGTTTCACTTTTTTTTTTAGTGTTTAATTTTGTTATTTTTTGAATAATTTAATAAAAATTCTTTTAAGATTCTTTTTTCTTCTGCCGACGTAAATTATTCTTATTATTAATATTATTAATTATTTGGTACTTACAAAAGAGAGATTGATTAATTATTATTCATGTTGGAAATTTTGGTGTTTTTTTTTTTTCTG
This sequence comes from Vicia villosa, assembly GCF_029867415.1. Lineage (NCBI taxonomy): Eukaryota > Viridiplantae > Streptophyta > Magnoliopsida > Fabales > Fabaceae > Vicia > Vicia villosa. Next base: position 554,362 of record NC_081183.1, on the reverse strand, counting down.
CTTACAGATCAGATATGAACAATTGGTTGTATTTGTACAGCTTTTAATTTTTTTGAACTGTATAAATTTTTATATTTTTTTTGGGATTTTAAATTTTTTTTTTTAATTTTTATCAAATTTAGTGAAATTGTTCTTGGTGTTTTTGCAGACATATCATAATCCTTTGCAAGACAATCCTGCTTATTCGGTTGTTAAGTGAGTTTTATTTTTCTCTCTGATTTTGGTTTAGTTTACTGATTTTCTTAATTGACGATGAATTGAATTTTAATTTTAATTTTTTTTTTGAATTATTTTCAGGCAATACTTTGTGCATGTTGATGACACAGTTCCTCAGAAGGTTGGTATTTTTTGTTTTTAATGTAATTTTCAATTTGTTATGGAATTGGTTATAATTAGCTTTTAATTTTCATCTGCATAGAGTGAGTACTATTTAAGACAGTGATCCAGAATTTTGTTATAAAGAGGTTTCAATTAAGACATCATTACCTTAATTTATGTCTGAAATTACTTTTTTTTTTTTTTGTTTTCTGTTAGGTTGTTGTTCACAAAGATAGTCCAAGGGGGACACATTTTCGCCGTGCCGGCCCGCGCCAGAAGGTACGTTTTTATGCTATGTGGATTTATTTCTGAAATTATTAATAAATTTTGTGTTTTATTTTAAATTGTTGCATTTCGAAATTGGAAATTCAGGTGTACTTTGAATCAGATGAAGTTCAAGCTGCTATTGTTACATGTGGAGGTCTATGCCCTGGGCTCAACACTGTGATAAGAGAATTGGTTTGTGGCTTACACCATATGTATGGCGTTACTCGAGTTCTCGGAATCGAGGTAGTTCGATGTTTATGACATTAACTTGCTGTCGTGGTTATTTATTTGGTCTGGTTAGCTTATGAAAATGTTTTGATGTGAAGGGAGGATATAAGGGCTTTTACTCTCGCAATACAATTGCTTTAACTCCTTCGAGTGTTAATGGTATACATAAGCGCGGAGGAACTATTCTCGGTACTTCGCGAGGTGGACATGACACCAATAAGATTGTCGACAGTATTCAAGATCGCGGAATCAATCAGGTTCGTGTTTCTTTCTATTTACCGATATAGTTTTTGTGTGTATGTATAATATATCAGATTTTAATATTGGTTTGAATTTCAGGTTTATATAATTGGAGGAGATGGAACTCAGAAGGGCGCATCTGTAATTTTCGAGGTATCGATGATTTAAACGAGACTATCAAACTTGTAGGTTTATGGTTTAGAGAATGTTGCATTGAAGTAATGATTTATTAATAGTTCAATTTGATTCTCGATACAGGAAGTCAGAAGACGTGGTCTGAAATGTTCGGTTGTAGGAATTCCTAAAACCATTGATAACGATATCCCAGTGAGTCATTTTTCTTACATATTGTAGTTTCCAATTCATATGATTTGAATCCGTTTATTACGAACCATTTGCATCACTAATTGGTTAATTTCTTATACTTCTTTTTCATGATTAATAGATTATCGATAAGTCCTTTGGCTTTGACACTGCTGTTGAAGAGGCTCAACGTGCTATAAATGCAGCACATGTTGAAGCTGAAAGTGTTGAAAATGGTATCGGTGTCGTCAAGCTGATGGGTCGAGACAGTGGTATGTTTATAACACCTTCACCATTGTTTCATGTTACATTAGTTAGTACAAAGTGATGCTGTGTAGCGGCTGTAGCAGCGCTGTAGCACTGTTGCATAGTGAAATTTGAATAAAATGCCATTTTCTGTAACCTGCGATTGATAATATTGATTCAACGTGCAGGATTTATTGCGATGTATGCTACTCTTGCGAGTAGAGATGTGGACTGTTGCTTGATTCCGGAGTCACCGTTTTACCTCGAAGGTCCCGGTGGACTTTATGAATATATAGAAGAAAGACTAAAGGAAAATGGTCACATGGTTATTGTGATTGCTGAAGGAGCGGGACAGGAACTTCTTTCCGCGAGCATGGAATCCGACAAAAAGGATGCTTCTGGAAACAAGGTTCTTCTGGATGTTGGGTTATGGATATCTCAAAATATTAAGGTTTGTTTGTCACTTGTTATATTTATAGTCGATGCATCAAAATTTACTATGCTAAAACGTTGCTATTTTCTGGTTCTTACTTTAAGCATTTCGATCTTACAGGATTATTTTGCCAGAGAGAAGACACTGGCCATAACTCTCAAATATATAGGTTCGTAAAAACTTGCACGCGTGCGTAGACACTGAAAGGAGAAATCAATGACTAAAAGAATATTGCTTTTGCTTTTTTGTGTTACAGATCCGACCTATATGATCCGAGCTGTTCCAAGTAACGCTTCTGACAATGTGTACTGCACACTTCTTGCTCAAAGTGCTGTTCATGGAGCAATGGCAGGTTACACTGGCTACACTAGTGGACTTGTCAATGGAAGACAAACTTATATACCATTCTATGTGAGTTCATTGCTCATAACATTTGTTAGTTTTTATAGATAGCGTTGTTATGGTTTGATTCATGAAGGAAAACCAAACTGTTAATAGTTCATCTCGAACCGAATTGAATTTCAGGACTATTTAGAAAAATAAAAACCGAACTGAACCTTATTGAAAAGAACCAAACTGTGACTGATAGTTCATAAACTGAGCTGAACTGAACTGAATGTTCGGAAACTGGACATCAGAATTAGAGCCTTATTTGTCTCATTTTGGCTGCAAGAATGATACTCTTTTGGCTAACACTCATATGTTTTGTTGCAATGTTATGCAGAGAATCACGGAGAGACGGAATAATGTTGTGATAACCGATAGAATGTGGGCCAGGCTGTTATCTTCGACAAATCAACCTAGCTTTATAGATGCCGAGGTTTCCAATGAAGATGAAAATGGAAAAAAACCGTTGGACCAGTTAGCAGACGGACATTGTTTGGAAGACACTTTGGCTGATGAAAACGGCAGCATTTCCACCGCAATTGCTTGCTGATTGTCATTCATGTCTTTCTATTGAAGCATTTTAAGGAGTATATATTATAGAGTTATCATTTTTGTTCTTCCATGTCCATAAGAGATGGCTGTGGAAAATTCAGCCTGACAGGATTGTTAAATTAGTTAAGTTTAATGATGTTATGGTTAATAATGTGAATGGATTCTGGTATGTCCAGAAATGAACTTTGTTAGTTTGAATGTATTGTTCATGTTTAATGGCTGCCATTGATTCTAAACTGAAAAGTATACTGATTTAGGAATGAATAATGAATTGCGTTGGAGTTAATATCCTTCCTCTTCCTATGAATTTTTGGAAGAAAGATCTTTCCAAACCACAGTAGATATTGGGATGGTTGAAACATATCAGCTCCAAATGAAGCTTATAATCTAGTCATATATGCTCTTCAAGAGCTTTATATGACAATTGTATATGTTGAAAGAATGAACAACATGCTGAGAATGATTTGTAAGCGCAGAACATTTAAATGTTCAATTATATGAAATTCTGTATGGGTTGGTCTAGTGGTTGAGGCATGGGTTTTAAGAGTGTGCTTCTCTTAAGGTCACAAGTTCTCGAATCCTGCTAAGTGCAAACAATCCATGTGTTGGGTCAGTCCATACAGAATTTTTCTCTGGCTTTAAATAGGGCCCCCGCAAGTGGACAGTGGAATTGGTCCATTTGGATTAGTCGGTCGCAGAACGGATACCAAAATTTCAAAAAAAAAAAGCATCAACACTTACTTGTTGTAGACATGATTTGAGAATAGGATTGTCGTTCTTGTTACCTTGATTTGAAATCTTGAAAAGATGAGTGACCGAATCTTTCTCTGTATCTCACACTCCCGTTCACAACTCTCAACGGAGTAAGTTATGGAGCCGTTAGTTATGTTTTTTATTTCGTGATTACAGAGGAGATCTTGCCATATAATATATATAACCCTTGTCCCTGTCCATTATGAGTCAAGGGTTAAAGGTCACACTTTAATTAAAACGACCACTTAATCAATAAATGAGTCTACTTATGCACCTCCATTAGAATCTTGATTAACTCATTTTCACAAATTAAAATAACAATTGATTGCAGCCCACAAAATATTAGATCAATCTAATATTCTCCCACCTGGGCAAAATCAATTGTGTGATTTAAATTAAATATAAACACATTTGAAAAGATTATCGGGTTAATAACTAATTTCTTAAAATGCTGAATATGACTCATCCAACAAAAGTCTAGCAGTATGAATCATGACGATTATTATATCCTTCATTGACATAAAACCTTCCATGGTTACAGATACTACGAACTCCGTCAACTAGTCATCAGTGTGGAGTGTGGTAAAAAAAATAGCATGTCAATGTGATCCAACAACCAAACAACTATTTTCGTGTCAGTCCTTAATAATTTCTATCAATGAGTTAAAGCCAAAGAAATTGTATGATTTTGCAAACCATAAACCTTAGCTCTCATATGTCGTTGACCACAGACACAATGGTCCTGACAACACCGAAATCGAAATCATACTGCAGCTCCAATATGGCATCGACCACCAATATATTGGTGCCGAAGATGTCGAGCTCAAAATTATAACATACCTTGAACTTCAAACTAGTGTCAACCACATGCACTATGGTCTCAATGACACTGAGTCCCAATTGACATATCAATAAACAATGAGAAATAATAATAATAATAATAATAATGGAAAAGCTAACGTGTGTCCTAAAGACACAAATTCATAAACTAGTTATAGAAATATTCTCTTAAAATGTGTGTATTCAATTTTTTGAAAATTTAAATATGACTTTATTACACTTAATTTTTTCTAATTATAGTAATCTTAACATGTGTCCTTAAGGCACATGTTAGCATGACCCTAATAATAATAATAATAATAATAATAATAATAATAATAATAATAATAATAATATTCATTGCATTATTAATTGTTCAAAATAGAAAATAATTGACAATCCAACACTTAAAGTGTTCAAAATGAAATACAACGTAATAAGAAAATGACACAAAGAAGAAACTCTCAATAACCAAGTGCATCAAAAGAACTCGTAATGCCCATGTTATCAACATGGTTTTTGAACACAATGGGCCTAAGTCCCTTGGTTAAGGGATCAGCAAGCACGGAATCAGTACTAATGTGTCTTTCAAAATAAGTTCAAAACAAGTTCTTAGAACTAAGCTAACATTTTCCGCTAGCTCCACAATAATTTCAAGATCATTTCCTACCCAGAGCTTGGTTTCCCCTCAAATTTGGTCTCCGCTAGTTTTTGAACCCCTCCAGATTTGTTCCAAGCATTAAAAGCATGACAATCAGTTTTCTGATCCCCCGTTTTCTTACACCAAAAGGATTTCTTAAAAGCAACGGTCTTAGGACCTTCTATGTCACAATGTTGACCATTATCTGGTTTCCAAAATTCAGGATTTCTATGAGAAACGCTATTACTCCCTCCGTCTCATAATAAATGTCTTATTTGAGCAATGCGCGGTTTTTAAGAAAATGATTGGATGAGTTGGTTTTAGTAAAAAAGTTAATATCATTTACTAGAATACCCCTATTAATAGTAGATGAATAACGTGAAAGTTAATAAATAGGGGTATAATAGTGGAAAAATAATAATGATTGATGCATTGAAATTGTAAATGGACAATTAATTTGAGACAAATAAAAAATGCAAATGAGACACTTATTATGAGATGGAGGGAGTAGTATTTTTCTTATTTTTCCAAGAATTCTTATCAGAATGGGCATAGCATGAACAGTCAGAAGGGATAAATCACTTATTTCCTTCTTGAGTTTCTCTTCTTCAGCTACACACTTGGTAATAAGGTTATTGACGGTCCACTTATCACCAATGGTATTATAGGCAATTTTAATTTGAGTGAACTTAGTAGATAGGCAATTTAAGGCATGCGACACAATGAAATTCTCATTCAGGTCAATGTTATGGGTTTTCAGTTTGGTTTGGAAACGAACCACTCTAAGAATAAACTCCTTGACACCCCCATGGTTATCATATTTCATATTCGTGAGTTATTTTAGTACATATCCAAATTCAGTATTATCAGGTACCTGAAACCTCTCCAATAGTAGTAAGATATTATTTAGCATTCTCTTTCTCAGGTAATCCGTTGATCAGATGTTCATAAATGGTCCTCTTAATACCACACAAGCTAAGTCGGTTACTCCTCTCCCACTTAGCTATTTTTTTCTCTTTACGTGTACTCTGAACATTGATCACAAGTTCTGCTTCGTGCAATGCCGTGTGGAGATCAATAATCTCAAATGGCCCAAGCCAATGGTTACAGGAGAATGGTGATACAAACTAACTGTATGGATATTTACCATGTACTAAGCAAGGAAGTTTTTTGGAAGCTTTTGTATTTTGAAAGATTTTCGTGTGCTATACTACATAAAATCTTGATTAAAACGACCACTTAATCAATAAATGAGTCTACTTATGCACCTCCATTAGAATCCTGATTAACTCATTTTCACAAATTAAAATAACAATTGATTGCAGCCCACAAAATATTAGATCAATCTAATATTCTCCCACCTGGGCAAAATCAATTGTGTGATTTAAAATTAAAAATAAACACATTTGAAAAGATTATCGGGTTAATAACTAATTTCTTTAAATGCTGCCGCATTTTAAGAAAGCAAATTATTCTAAGTGCAGTATCTGAATATGACTCATCCAACAAAAGTCTAGCAGTATGAATCATGACGATTATTATATCCTTCATTGACATAAAACCTTCCATGGTTACAGATACTACGAACTCCGTCAACTAGTCACCAGTGTGGAGTGTGGCAAAAAAAATAGCATGTCAATGTGATCCAACAACCAAACAACTATTTTCGTGTCAGTCCTTAACAATTTCTCTCAATGAGTTAAAGCCAAAGAAATTGTATGATTTTGCAAACCATAAACCTTAGCTCTCATATGTCGTTGACCACAGACACAATGGTCCTGACAACACCGAAATCGAAATCATACCGCAGCTCCAGATTTGTTCCAAGCATTAAAAGCATGACAATCAGTTTTCTAATCTCCCGTTTTCTTACACCAAAAGGATTTCTTAAAAGCAACGGTCTTAGGACCTTCTATGTCACAGTGTTGACCATTATCTGGTTTCCTAAATTCAGGATTTCTATGAGAAACGCTATTACTCCCTCCGTCTCATAATAAATGTCTTATTTGAGCAATGCGCGGTTTTTAAGAAAATGATTGGATGAGTTGGTTTTAGTAAAAAAGTTAATATCATTTACTAGAATACCCTTATTAATAGTAGATTAATAACGTGAAAGTTAATAAATAGGGGTATAATAGTGGAAAAATAATAATGATTGATGCATTGAAATTGTAAATGGACAATTCATTTGAGACAAAGAAAAAAATGCAAATGAGACACTTATTATGAGGCGGAGGGAGTAGTATTTTTCTTATTTTTCCAAGAATTCTTATCAGAATGGGCTTAGCATGAACAGTAAGAAGGGATAAATCACTTATTTCCTTCTTGAGTTTCTCTTCTTCAGCTACACACTTGGTAATAAGGTTATTGACGGTCCACTTATCACCAATGGTATTATAGGCAATTTTAATTTGAGTGAACTCAGTAGATAGGCAATTTAAGGCATGCGACACAATGAAATTCTCATTCAGGTCAATGTTATGGGTTTTCAGTTTGGTTTGGAAATGAACCATTCTAAGAATAAACTCCTTGACACCCCCATGGTTATCATATTTCATATTTGTGAGTTATTTTACTACATATCCAAATTCAGTATTATCAGGTACCTGAAACCTCTCCAATAACAGTAAGATATTATTTAGCATTCTCTTTCTCAAGTAATCCGTTGATCAGATGTTCATAAATGGTCCTCTTAATACCACACAAGCTAAGTCGGTTACTCCTCTCCCACTTAGCTAATTTTTCTTTCTCAATGGTGATACAAACTAACTGTATGGATATTTACCATGTACTAAGCAAGGATGTTTTCTGGAAGCTTTTGTATTTTAAAAGATTTTCGTGTGCTATCTTCCAAAAGTCACGAAATTCGTTACACTTGCAAACTTTTGTATTTTGAAAGATTTTCGTGTACTATACTACATAAAAGTCATGAAGTTTGTTACACTTGTATACATTGGCATTTTGGAAGATTTTCGTGCGCTATACTACGTAAAAATCACGAAGTTCGTTAAACTTGCAAATTTTAATATTTTGGAATATTTTCGTGTGCTATAGTGCATAAAAGTCACGAAGTTTGCTAAACTTGAATACATTGGTATTTTCGAAGACTTTCGGGTGCTATACTACATAACGTCACGAAGTTTATAAGAATTTCAAATTTTAGTGTTTTGGAAGATTCTTCGTGTGCTATATACTACATAAAAGTCACGAGATTTCTTAAACTGGCAAAATTTGTTCTTTCGGATGATTTTCGTGTGCTATACAACATTAAAAACACGAAGTTTGTTAAATAGCAAAATTTGGTATTTTGGAAGATTTTCGTGTACTATACTAAATAAAAGTCACGAAGTTAGTTAAATTGCAAAGTTTGGTATTTTGGAAGATTTTCGTGTGCTATACTACATAAAAATCACAAACTTTGTAAATTTGATTCTTTGATATTTATGAAGAATTTCATGTGCTATACTACATAAAAGTCACGAAGTTCGTTAATCTTGCAAAATTTGGTATTTTGGGAGATTTTCGTGTGCTATACTACAAAAAAATCAAGAAGTTCGTTAACCTAGATAAATTTGGTATTTTGGAATATTTTCGTGTGCTATACTACATAAAAGTCACAAAATTCTTTGAATTTGCAATCTTTGGTATTTATGAAGATTTTCATGTGCTATACTACATAAAAGTCACAAAGTTTGTTAAACTTGAAAATTTTGAAATTTTGGAAGATTTTTGTGTGTTATACTACATTAAAGTCCCAAAGTTGGTTAACGCTTCATACATTGGTATTTTGGAAGATTTTCGTGTGCTATATACATCGTAAAAGTCACGAAGTTTGTTAAACTTGCAAAATTTGGTCTTTTTTGGAAGATTTTTATGCGCTACACTACATAAAAGTCACTAAATTTGTAAAACTTGCAAAATTTAGTGTTTTGGAAGATTTTTCATGAGCTATATACTACATAAAAGTCACGAAATTTGTTTAACTGGAAAAATTTGGTCTTTTGGAAGACTTTCGTTTGCCACTGCATAAAAGTCCCAAACTTCGTTCAACTGACAAATTTTGGTATTTTGAATATTTTATGTGTGCCATACTACATAAAACTCACGAAGTTCATTAAACTTGCATACATTGGTATTTTTGAAGATTTTCGTGTGCTATACTACATTAATGTCACGAAGTTTGCTAAACTTGCATACATTGGTATTTTGGAAGATTTTTGTCTGCGATATCACATAAAAGTCTAGAAGTTCGTATAACCAGAAAATTTTGGTATTTTGGAATATTATCGAGTTCTCTACTACATTAAAGTCACAAAGTTCGTAAAACTTGTATACATTGATACTTTTAAAGATTTTCGTGTGGTATATACTACGTAAAAGTCAAAAAGTTTGTTAAACTAGCAAAATTTGTTCTTTGGAAAGATTTTTGTGTGCAACACTACAGAAAAAGTCACGAAAATTTTTAAACTTGCAAATTTTGGTATTTTGGAAGATTTTCATGTGCTATACTACATTGGTATTTTGGAAGATTTTCGTGTGCTATACTACATAAAAATCACGAAGTTCGTTAAACTTGCAAATTTAATATTTTGGAATATTGTCGTGTGCTATACTACATAAAAGTCACGAAGTTCTCTAAACTTGAATACATTGGTATTTTCGAAGACTTTCGTGTGCTATACTACATAACGTCACGAAGTTTATAAAACTTTCAAAATTTAGTGTTTTGGAAGATTTTTCGTGTGCTATATACTACATAAAAGTCACGAGATTTGTTAAACTGGCAAAATTTGGTCTTTCGGAAGATTTTCGTGTGCTATACTACATAAAAAACACGAAATTCGTTAAATAGAAAAATTTGGTATTTTGGAAGATTTTCGTGTACCATAATAAATAAAAGTCACGAAGTTCCTTAAATTCCAAAGTTTGGTATTTTGGAAGATTTTCTTGTGCTAAACTACATAGAAGTCACAAACTTCGTTAAATTTGAACCTTTGATATTTATGAAGAATTTCATGTGCTATACTACATGAAAGGCACGAAGTTCGTTAATCTTGCAAAATTTGGTATTTTGGAAGATTTTCGTGTGCTATACTACATAAAAATCAAGAAGTTCGTTAAAGTAGCAAATTTTGGTATTTTGGAAGATTTTCGTGTGATATACTACATAAAAGTTCCGAAGTTCGTTAAATTTGCAATCTTTGGTATTTATGAAAATTTTCATGTGCTATACTACATAAAAGTCACGAAGTTCGTTAAACTTGAAAAATTTGAAAGTTTGGAAGATTTTCGTGTGTTATACTACATTAAAGTCACAAAGTTGGATAACACTTCATACATTGGTATTTTGGAAGATTTTCGTGTGCTATATACATCGTAAAAGTCACGAAGTTTGTTAAACTTGCAAATTTTGGTCTTTTTTGGAAGATTTTTATGTGCTACACTAATTAAAAGTCACTAAATTTGTAAAACTTGTAAAATTTAGTGTTTTGGAAGATTTTTCGTGTGCTATATACTACATAAAAGTCACGAAATTTGTCAAACTGGAAAAATTTGGTCTTTTGAAAAACTTTTGTGTGCCACTGCATAAAATTCACAAACTTCGTTAAACTTGCATACATTGGTATTTTGGAAGATTTTCGATTGCTATACTACATTAATGTCACGAAGTTTGCTAAACTTGCATACATTGGTATTTTGGAAGATTTTCGTCTGCTATATCACATAAAGTCTAGAAGTTCGTATAGCCGGAAAATTTTGGTATTTTGGAAGATTTTCGTGTTCTCTTCTACATTAAAGTCACAAAATTCGTTAAACTTGTATACATTGATACTTTTAAAGATTATCATGTGGTATATACTACGTAAAAGTCACAAAGTTTGTTAAACTAGCAAAATTTGTTCTTTTGAAAGATTTTTATGTGCAACACTACATAAAAGTCACGAAGTTTTTTAAACTTGCAAATTTTGGTATTTTGGAAGGTTTTCGTGTGCTATACTTCATAAAAGTCACGAAACTCGTTACACTTGCAAACTTTTGTATTTAAAAATATTTTTGTGTGCTATACTACATAAAAGTCATGGAGTTTGTTACACTTGTATACGTTGGTATTTTGGAAGATTTTTCGTGTGCTATACTACATAAAAATCACGAAGTTTGTTAAACTTGCAAATTTTAATATTTTGGAATATTTTCGTGTGCTATACTACATAAAAGTCACGAAGTTCGCTAAACTTGAATACATTGGTATTTTCGAAGACTTTCGTGTGCTATACTACATAACGTCACGAAGTTTATAAAACTTTCAAAATTTAGTGTTTTGGAAGATTTTTCGTGTGCTATATACTACATAAAAGTCACGAGATTTGTTAAACTGGCAAAATTTGGTCTTTCGGAAGATTTTCGTGTGCTATATTACATAAAAAACACGAAATTCGTTACATAGCAAAATTTGGTATTTTGGAAGATTTTCGTGTACCATACTAAATAAAAGTCACGAAGTTCCTTAAATTCCAAAGTTTGGTATTTTGGAAGATTTTCGTGTGCTATACTATATAAAAGTCACAAACTTCGTTAAATTTGAATCTTTGATATTTATGAAGAATTTCATGTGCTATACTACATGAAAGGCACGAAGTTCGTTAATCTTGCAAAATTTGGTATTTTGGAAGATTTTCGTGTGCTATACTACATAAAAATCAAGAAGTTCATTAAACTAGCAAATTTTGGTATTTTGGAAGATTTTCGTGTGCTATACTACATAAAAGTCACGAAGTTCGTTAAACTTGAAAAATTTGAAATTTTGTAAGATTTTCGTGTGTTATACTACATTAAAGTCACAAAGTTGGTTAACCCTGCTTACATTGGTATTTTGGAAGATTTTCGTGTGCTATTTACATCGTAAAAGTCACGAAGTTTGTTAAACTTGCAAATTTTGGTCTTTTGGAAGATTTTTATGTGCTACACTACATAAAAGTCACTTAATTTGTAAAACTTGCAAAATTTAGTGTTTTGGAAGATTTTTCGTGTGCTATATACTACATAAAAGTCACAAATTTGTTAAACTGGAAAAATTTGGTCTTTTGGAAGACTTTTGTGTGCTACTACATAAAATTCACAAACTTCGTTAAACTTGCATACATTGGTATTTTGGAAGATTTTCGTGTGCTATACTACATTAATGTCACGAAGTTTGCTAAACTTGCATACATTGGTATTTTGGAAGATTTTCGTCTGCTATATCACATAAAGTCTAGAAGTTCGTATAGCCGGAAAACTTTGGTATTTTGGAAGATTTTCGTGTTCTCTTCTACATTAAAGTCACAAAGATCGTTAAACTTGTATACATTGATACTTTTAAAGATTTTCATGTGGTATATACTACGTAAAACTCACATAGTTTGTTAAACTAGCAAAATTTGCTCTTTTGAAAGATTTTCGTGTGCAACACTACATAAAAGTCACGAAGTTTTTTTAACTTGCAAATTTTGGTATTTTGGAAGGTTTTCGTGTGCTATACTTCATAAAAGTCACGAAATTCGTTACACTTGCAAACTTTTGTATTTAAAAATATTTTTGTGTGCTATACTACATAAAAGTCATGAAGTTTGTTACACTTGTATACGTTGGTATTTTGGAAGATTTTTCGTGTGCTATACTACATAAAAATCACGAAGTTTGTTAAACTTGCAAATTTTAATATTTTGGAATATTTTCGTGTGCTATACTACATAAAAGTCACGAAGTTCGCTAAACTTGAATACATTGGTATTTTCGAAGACTTTCGTGTGCTATACTACATAACGTCACAAAGTTTATAAAACTTTCAAAATTTAGTGTTTTGGAAGATTTTTCGTGTGCTATATACTACATAAAAGTCACGAGATTTGTTAAACTGGCAAAATTTGGTCTTTCGGAAGATTTTCGTGTACCATACTAAATAAAAGTCACGAAGTTCCTTAAATTCTAAAGTTTGGTATTTTGGAAGATTTTCGTGTGCTATACTACATAAAAGTCACAAACTTCGTTAAATTTGAGTCTTTGATATTTATGGAGAATTTCATGTGCTATACTACATGAAAGGCACGAAGTTCGTTAATCTTGCAAAATTTGGTATTTTGGAAAATTTTCGTGTGCTATACTACATAAAAATCAAGAACTTCGTTAAACTAGCAAATTTTGGTATTCTGGAAGATTTTCGTGTGCTATACTACATAAAAGTCACGAAATTCGTTAAATTTACAATCTTAGGTATTTATGAAAATTTTCATGTGCTATACTACATAAAAGTCACGAAGTTCGTTAAACTTGAAAAATTTGAAATTTTGGAAGATTTTCGTGTGTTATACTACATTAAAGTCACAAAGTTGGTTAACCCTGCATACATTGGTATTTTGGAAGATTTTCGTGTGCTATTTACATCGTAAAAGTCACGAAGTTTGTTAAACTTGCAAATTTTGGTCTTTTGGAAGATTTTTATGTGCTACACTACATAAAAGTCACTAAATTTGTAAAACTTGCAAAATTTAGTGTTTTGGAAGATTTTTCGTGTGCTATATACTACATAAAGTCACAAAATTTGTTAAACTGGAAAAATTTGGTCTTTTGGAAGACTTTTGTGTGCTACTACATAAAATTCACAAACTTCGTTAAACTTGCATACATTGGTATTTTGGAAGATTTTCGTGTGCTATACTACATTAATGTCACGAAGTTTGCTAAACTTGCATACATTGGTATTTTGGAAGATTTTCGTCTGCTATATCACATAAAGTCTAGAAGTTCGTATAGCCGGAAAATTTTGGTATTTTGGAAGATTTTTGTGTTCTCTTCTACATTAAAGTCACAAAGTTCGTTAAACTTGTATACATTGATACTTTTAAAGATTTTCATGTGGTATATACTACGTAAAAGTCACAAAGTTTGTTAAACAAGCAAAATTTGCTCTTTTGAAAGATTTTTGTGTGCAACACTACATACAAGTCACGAAGTTTTTTTAACTTGCAAATTATGGTATTTTGGAAGGTTTTCGTGTGCTATACTTCATAAAAGTCACGAAATTCGTTACACTTGCAAACTTTTGTATTTAAAAATATTTTTGTGTGCTATACTACATAAAAGTCATGAAGTTTGTTACACTTGTATACGTTGGTATTTTGGAAGATTTTTCGTGTGCTATACTACATAAAAATCACGAAGTTTGTTAAACATGCAAATTTTAATATTTTGGAATATTTTCGTGTGCTATACTACATAAAAGTCACGAAGTTCGCTAAACTTGAATACATTGGTATTTTCGAAGACTTTCGTGTGCTATACTACATAACGTCACGAAGTTTATAAAACTTTCAAAATGTAGTGTTTTGGAAGATTTTTCGTGTGCTATATACTACATAAAAGTCACGAGATTTGTTAAACTGGCAAAATTTGGTATTTCGGAAGATTTTCGTGTACCATACTAAATAAAAGTCAAGAAGTTCCTTAAATTCCGAAGTTTGGTATTTTGGAAGATTTTCGTGTGCTATACTACATAAAAGTCACAAACTTCGTTAAATTTGAGTCTTTGATATTTATGGAGAATTTCATGTGCTATACTACATGAAAGGCACGAAGTTCGTTAATCTTGCAAAATTTGGTATTTTGGAAGATTTTCGTGTGCTATACTACATAAAAATCAAGAAGTTCGTTAAACTAACAAATTTTGGTATTTTGGAAGATTTTCGTGTGCTATACTACATAAAAGTCACGAAATTCGTTAAATTTGCAATGTTAGGTATTTATGAAAATTTTCATGTGCTATACTACATAAAAGTCACGAAGTTCGTTAAACTTGAAAAATTTGAAATTTTGGAAGATTTTCGTGTGTTATACTACATTAAAGTCACAAAGTTGGTTAACCCTGCATACATTGGTATTTTGGAAGATTTTCGTGTGCTATTTACATCGTAAAAGTCACGAAGTTTGTTAAACTTGCAAATTTTGGTCTTTTGGAAGATTTTTATGTGCTACACTACATAAAAGTCACTAAATTTGTAAAACTTGCTAAATTTAGTGTTTTGGAAGATTTTTCGTTTGCTATATACTACATAAAAGTCACAAAATTTGTTAAACTGGAAAAATTTGGTCTTTTGGAAGACTTTTGTGTGCTACTACATAAAATTCACAAACTTCGCTAAACTTGCATACATTGGTATTTTGGAAGATTTTCGTGTGCTATACTACATTAATGTCACGAAGTTTGCTAAACTTGCATACATTGGTATTTTGGAAGATTTTCGTCTGCTATATCACATAAAGTCTAGAAGTTCGTATAACCGGAAATTTTTGGTATTTTGGAAGATTTTCGTGTTCTCTTCTTTATTAAAGTCACAAAGTTCGTTAAACTTGTATACATTGATACTTTTAAAGATTTTCATGTGGTATATACTATGTAAAAGTCACAAAGTCTGTTAAACTAGCAAAATTTGCTCTTTTGAAAGATTTTCGTGTGCAACACAACATAAAAGTCACGAAGTTTTTTAAACTTGCAAATTTTGGTATTTTGGAAGGTTTTCGTGTGCTATACTTCATAAAAGTCACGAAATTCGTTACACTTGCAAACTTTTGTATTTAAAAATATTTTTGTGTGCTATACTACCTAAAAGTCATGAAGTCTGTTACACTTGTATACGTTGGTATTTTGGAAGATTTTTCGTGTGCTATACTACATAAAAATCACGAAGTTTGTTAAACTTGCAAATTTTAATATTTTGAAATATTTTCGTGTGCTATACTACATAAAAGTCACGAAGTTCGCTAAACTTGAATACATTGGTATTTTCGAAGACTTTCGTGTGCTATACTACATAACGTCACGAAGTTTATAAAACTTTCAAAATTTAGTGTTTTGGAAGATTTACATAAAAGTCACGAGATTTGTTAAACTGGAAAAATTTGGTCTTTCGGAAGATTTTCGTGTGCTATACTACATAAAAAACACGAAATTCGTTAAATAGCAAAATTTGGTATTTTGGAAGATTTTCGTGTACCATACTAAATAAAAGTCACGAAGTTCCTTAAATTCCAAAGTTTGGTATTTTGGAAGATTTTCGTGTGCTATACTACATAAAAGTCACAAACTTCGTTAAATTTGAATCTTTGATATTTATGAAGAATTTCATGTGCTATACTACATGAAAGGCATAAAGTTCGTTAATCTTGCAAAATTTGGTATTTTGGAAGATTTTCGTGTGCTATACTACATAAAAGTCACGAAATTCGTTAAATTTGCAATCTTAGGTATTTATGAAAATTTTCATGTGCTATACTACATAAAAGTCACGAAGTTCGTTAAACTTGTAAAATTTGAAATTTTGGAAGATTTTTGTGTGTTATACTACATTAAAGTCACAAAGTTGGTTAACCCTGCATACATTGGTATTTTGGAAGATTTTCGTGTGCTATTTACATCGTAAAAGTCACGAAATTTGTTAAACTTGCAAATTTTGGTCTTTTGGAAGATTTTTATGTGCTACACTACATAAAAGTCACTAAATTTGTAAAACTTGCAAAATTTAGTGTTTTGGAAGATTTTTCGTGTGCTATATACTACATAAAGTCACAAAATTTGTTAAACTGGAAAAGTTTGGTCTTTTGGAAGACTTTTGTGTGCTACTACATAAAATTCACAAACTTCGTTAAACTTGCATACATTGGTATTTTGGAAGATTTTCGTGTGCTATACTACATTAATGTCACGAAGTTTGCTAAACTTGCATACATTGGTATTTTGGAAGATTTTCGTCTGCTATATCACATAAAGTCTAGAAGTTCGTATAGCCGGAAAATTTTGGTATTTTGGAAGATTTTTGTGTTCTCTTCTACATTAAAGTCACAAAGTTCGTTAAACTTGTATACATTGATACTTTTAAAGATTTTCATGTGGTATATACTACGTAAAAGTCACAAAGTTTGTTAAACTAGCAAAATTTGCTCTTTTGAAAGATTTTTGTGTGCAACACTACATACAAGTCACGAAGTTTTTTTAACTTGCAAATTTTGGTATTTTGGAAGGTTTTCGTGTGCTATATTTCATAAAAGTCACGAAATTCGTTACACTTGCAAACTTTTGTATTTAAAAATATTTTTGTGTGCTATACTACATAAAAGTCATGAAGTTTGTTACACTTGTATACGTTGGTATTTTGGAAGATTTTTCGTGTGCTATACTACATAAAAATCACGAAGTTTGTTAAACATGCAAATTTTAATATTTTGGAATATTTTCATGTGCTATACTACATAAAAGTCACGAAGTTCGCTAAACTTGAATACATTGGTATATTCGAAGACTTTCGTGTGCTATACTACATAACGTCACGAAGTTTATAAAACTTTCAAAATTTAGTGTTTTGGAAGATTTTTCGTGTGCTATATACTACATAAAAGTCACGAGATTTGTTAAACTGGCAAAATTTGGTATTTCGGAAGATTTTCGTGTATCATACTAAATAAAAGTCAAGAAGTTCCTTAAATTTCAAAGTTTGGTATTTTGGAAGATTTTCGTGTGCTATACTACATAAAAGTCACAAACTTCGTTAAATTTGAGTCTTTGATATTTATGGAGAATTTCATGTGCTATACTACATGAAAGGCACGAAGTTCGTTAATCTTGCAAAATTTGGTATTTTGGAAGATTTTCGTGTGCTATACTACATAAAAATCAAGAAGTTCGTTAAACTAGCAAATTTTGGTATTTTGGAAGATTTTCGTGTGCTATACTACATAAAAGTCACGAAATTCGTTAAATTTGCAATGTTAGGTATTTATGAAAATTTTCATGTGCTATACTACATAAAAGTCACGAAGTTCGTTAAACTTGAAAAATTTGAAATTTTGGAAG
Organism: Vicia villosa; assembly: GCF_029867415.1. Taxonomy (NCBI): domain Eukaryota; kingdom Viridiplantae; phylum Streptophyta; class Magnoliopsida; order Fabales; family Fabaceae; genus Vicia; species Vicia villosa. Next base: position 536,296 of record NC_081183.1, on the reverse strand, counting down.
ATTTTCGTGTGTTATACTACATTAAAGTCACAAAGTTGGTTAACCCTGCATACATTGGTATTTTGGAAGATTTTCGTGTGCTATTTACATCGTAAAAGTCACGAAGTTTGTTAAACTTGCAAATTTTGGTCTTTTGGAAGATTTTTATGTGCTACACTACATAAAAGTCACTAAATTTGTAAAACTTGCAAAATTTAGTGTTTTGGAAGATTTTTCGTTTGCTATATACTACATAAAAGTCACAAAATTTGTTAAACTGGAAAAATTTGGTCTTTTGGAAGACTTTTGTGTGCTACTACATAAAATTCACAAACTTCGTTAAACTTTCATACATTGGTATTTTGGAAGATTTTCGTGTGCTATACTACATTAATGTCACGAAGTTTGCTAAACTTGCATACATTGGTATTTTGGAAGATTTTCGTCTGCTATATCACATAAAGTCTAGAAGTTCGTATAACCGGAAATTTTTGGTATTTTGGAAGATTTTCGTGTTCTCTTCTACATTAAAGTCACAAAGTTCGTTAAACTTGTATACATTGATACTTTTAAAGATTTTCATGTGGTATATACTATGTAAAAGTCACAAAGTTTGTTAAACTAGCAAAATTTGCTCTTTTGAAAGATTTTCGTGTGCAACACTACATAAAAGTCACGAAGTTTTTTAAACTTGCAAATTTTGGTATTTTGGAAGGTTTTCGTGTGCTATACTTCATAAAAGTCACGAAATTCGTTACACTTGCAAACTTTTGTATTTAAAAATATTTTTGTGTGCTATACTACATAAAAGTCATGAAGTTTGTTACACTTGTATACGTTGGTATTTTGGAAGATTTTTCGTGTGCTATACTACATAAAAATCACGAAGTTTGTTAAACTTGCAAATTTTAATATTTTGGAATATTTTCGTGTGCTATACTACATAAAAGTCACGAAGTTCGCTAAACTTGAATACATTGGTATTTTCGAAGACTTTCGTGTGCTATACTACATAACGTCACGAAGTTTATAAAACTTTCAAAATTTAGTGTTTTGGAAGATTTACATAAAAGTCACGAGATTTGTTAAACTGGAAAAATTTGGTCTTTCGGAAGATTTTCGTCTGCTATACTACATAAAAAACAAGAAATTTGTTAAATGGCAAAATTTGGTATTTTGGAAGATTTTCGTGTACCATACTAAATAAAAGTCACGAAGTTCCTTAAATTCCAAAGTTTGGTATTTTGGAAGATTTTCGTGTGCTATACAATACTACATAAAAGTCACAAACTTCGTTAAATTTGAATCTTTGATATTTATGAAGAATTTCATGTGCTATACTACATGAAAGGCACGAAGTTCGTTAATCTTGCAAAATTTGGTATTTTGGAAGATATTCGTGTGCTATACTACATAAATACCAAGAAGTTCGTTAAACTAGTAAATTTTGGTATTTTGGAAGATTTTCGTGTGCTATACTACATAAAAGTCACGAAATTCGTTAAATTTGCAATCTTAGGTATTTATGAAAATTTTCATGTGCTATACTACATAAAAACCAAGAAGTTCGTTAAACTTGAAAAATTTGAAATTTTGGAAGATTTTCGTGTGTTATACTACATTAAAGTCACAAAGTTGGTTAACCCTGCATACATTGGTATTTTGGACGATTCTCGTGTTCTATTTACATCGTAAAAGTCACAAAGTTTGTTAAACTTGCAAATTTTGGTCTTTTGGAAGATTTTTATGTGCTACACTACATAAAAGTCACTAAATTTGTAAAACTTGCAAAATTTAGTGTTTTGGAAGATTTTTCGTGTGCTATATACTACATAAAAGTCACAAAAATTGTTAAACTGGAAAAATTTGGTCTTTTGGAAGACTTTTGTGTGCTACTACATAAAATTGACAAACTTCGTTAAACTTGCATACATTGGTATTTTGGAAGATTTTCGTGTGCTATACTACATTAATGTCACGAAGTTTGCTAAACTTGCATACATTGGTATTTTGGAAGATTTTCGTCTGCTATATCACATAAAGTCTAGAAGTTCGTATAGCCGGAAAATTTTGGTATTTTGGAAGATTTTTGTGTTCTCTTCTACATTAAAGTCACAAAGTTCGTTAAACTTGTATACATTGATACTTTTAAAGATTTTCAGGTGGTATATACTACGTAAAAGTCACAAAGTTTGTTAAACTAGCAAAATTTGCTCTTTTGAAAGATTTTCGTGTGCAACACTACATAAAAGTCCCGAAGTTTTTTAAACTTGCAAATTTTGGTATTTTGGAAGGTTTTCGTGTGCTATACTTCATAAAAGTCACGAAATTCGTTACACTTGCAAACTTTTGTATTTAAAAATATTTTTGTGTGCTATACTACATAAAAGTCATGAAGATTGTTACACTTGTATACGTTGGTATTTTGGAAAATTTTTCGTGTGCTATATACATAAATATCACGAAGTTTGTTAAACTTGCAAATTTTAATATTTTGGAATATTTTCGTGTGCTATACTACATAAAAGTCACGAAGTTCGCTAAACTTGAATACATTGGTATTTTCGAAGACTTTCGTGTGCTATACTACATAACGTCACGAAGTTTATAAAACTTTCAAAATTTAGTGTTTTGGAAGATATTTCGTGTGCTATATACTACATAAAAGTCACGAGATTTGTTAAACTGGCAAAATTTGGTCTTTCGGAAGATTTTCGTGTGCTATATTACATAAAAAACACGAAATTCGTTAAATAGCAAAATTTGGTATTTTGGAAGATTTTCGTGTACCGTACTAAATAAAAGTCACGAAGTTCCTTAAATTCCAAAGTTTGGTATTTTGGAAGATTTTTGTGTGCTATACTACATAAAAGTCACAAACTTCGTTAAATTTGAATCTTTGATATTTATGAAGAATTTAATGTGCTATACTACATGAAAGGCACGAAGTTCGTTAATCTTGCAAAATTTGGTATTTTGGAAGATTTTCGTGTGCTATACTACATAAAAACCAAGAAGTTAGTTAAACTTGTAAAATTTGAAATTTTGGAAGATTTTTGTGTGTTATACTACATTAAAGTCACAAAGTTGGTTAACCCTGCATACATTGGTATTTTGGAAGATTTTCGTGTGCTATTTACATCGTAAAAATCACGAAGTTTGTTAAACTTGCAAATTTTGGTCTTTTGGAAGATTTTTATGTGCTACACTACATAAAAGTCACTAAATTTGTAAAATTTGCAAAATTTAGTTTTTTGGAAGATTTTTGGTGTGCTATATACTACATAAAAGTCACAAAATTTGTTAAACTGGAAAAATTTGGTCTTTTGGAAGACTTTTGTGTGCTACTACATAAAATTCACAAACTTCGTTAAACTTGCATACATTGGTATTTTGGAAGATTTTCGTGTGCTATACTACATTAATGTCACGAAGTTTGCTGAACTTGCATACATTGGTATTTTGGAAGATTTTCGTCTGCTATATCACATAAAGTCTACAAGTTCGTATAGTCAGAAAATTTTGGTATTTTGGAAGATTTTTGTGTTCTCTTCTACATTAAAGTCACAAAGTTCGTTAAACTTGTATACATTGATACTTTTAAAGATTTTCATGTGGTATATACTATGTAAAAGTCACAAAGTTTGTTAAACTAGCAAAATTTGCTCTTTTGAAAGATTTTCGTGTGCAACACTACATAAAAGTCACGAAGTTTTTTAAACTTGCAAATTTTGGTATTTTGGAAAGTTTTCGTGTGCTATACTTCATAAAAGTCACGAAATTCGTTACACTTGCAAACTTTTGTATTTAAAAATATTTTTGTGTGCTATACTACATAAAAGTCATGAAGTTTGTTACACTTGTATACCTTGGTATTTTGGAAGATTTTTCGTGTGCTATACTACATAAAAATCACGAAGTTTGTTAAACTTGCAAATTTTAATATTTTGGAATATTTTCGTGTGCTATACTACATAAAAGTCACGAAGTTCGCTAAACTTGAATACATTGGTATTTTCGAAGACTTTCGTGTGCTATACTACATAACGTCACGAAGTTTATAAAACTTTCAAAATTTAGTGTTTTGGAAGATTTTTCGTGTGCTATATACTACATAAAAGTCACGAGATTTGTTAAACTGGCAAAATTTGGTCTTTCGGAAGATTTTCGTGTGCTATACTACATAAAATACACGAAATTCGTTAAATAGCAAAATTTGGTATTTTGGAAGATTTTCGTGTACCATACTAAATAAAAGTCACGAAGTTCCTTAAATTCCAAAGTTTGGTATTTTGGAAGATTTTCATGTGCTATACTATATAAAAGTCACAAAATTCGTTAAATTTGAATCTTTGATATTTATGAAGAATTTCATGTGCTATACTACATGAAAGGCACGAAGTTCGTTAATCTTGCAAAATTTGGTATTTTGGAAGATTTTCGTGTGCTATACTACATAAAAATCAAGAAGTTCATTAAACTAGCAAATTTTGGTATTTTGGAAGATTTTCGTGTGCTATACTACATAAAAGTCACGAAATTCGTTAAATTTAAAATCTTTGGTATTTATGAAAATTTTCATCTGCTATACTACATAAAAGTCACGAAGTTCGTTAAACTTGTAAAATTTGAAATTTTGTAAGATTTTCGTGTGTTATACTACATTAAAGTCACAAAGTTGGTTAACCCTGCTTACATTGGTATTTTGGAAGATTTTCGTGTGCTATTTACATCGTAAAAGTCACGAAGTTTGTTAAACTTGCAAATTTTGGTCTTTTGGAAGATTTTTATGTGCTACACTACATAAAAGTCACTAAATTTGTAAAACTTGCAAAATTTAGTGTTTTGGAAGATTTTTCGTGTGCTATATACTACATAAAAGTCACAAATTTGTTAAACTTGAAAAATTTGGTCTTTTGGAAGACTTTTGTGTGCTACTACATAAAATTCACAAACTTCGTTAAACTTGCATACATTGGTATTTTGGAAGATTTTCTTGTGCTATACTACATTAATGTCACGAAGTTTGCTAAACTTGCATACATTGGTATTTTGGAAGATTTTCGTCTGCTATATCACATAAAGTCTAGAAGTTCGTATAGCCGGAACACTTTGGTATTTTGGAAGATTTTCGTGTTCTCTTCTACATTAAAGTCACAAAGATCGTTAAACTTGTATACATTGATACTTTTAAAGATTTTCATGTGGTATATACTACGTAAAAGTCACATAGTTTGTTAAACTAGCAAAATTTGCTCTTTTGAAAGATTTTCGTGTGCAACACTACATAAAAGTCACGAAGTTTTTTAAACTTGCAAATTTTGGTATTTTGGAAGGTTTTCGTGTGCTATACTTCATAAAAGTCACGAAATTCGTTACACTTGCAAACTTTTGTATTTAAAAATATTTTTGTGTGCTATACTACATAAAAGTCATGAAGTTTGTTACACTTGTATACGTTGGTATTTTGGAAGATTTTTCGTGTGCTATACTACATAAAAATCACGAAGTTTGTTAAACTTGCAAATTTTAATATTTTGGAATATTTTCGTGTGCTATACTACATAAAAGTCACGAAGTTCGCTAAACTTGAATACATTGGTATTTTCGAAGACTTTCGTGTGCTATACTACATAACGTCACGAAGTTTATAAAACTTTCAAAATTTAGTGTTTTGGAAGATTTTTCGTGTGCTATATACTACATAAAAGTCACGAGATTTGTTAAACTGGCAAAATTTGGTCTTTCGGAAGATTTTCGTGTACCATACTAAATAAAAGTCACGAAGTTCCTTAAATTCCAAAGTTTGGTATTTTGGAAGATTTTCGTGTGCTATACTACATAAAAGTCACAAACTTCGTTAAATTTGAATCTTTGATATTTATGGAGAATTTCATGTGCTATACTACATGAAAGGCACGAAGTTCGTTAATCTTGCGAACTTTGGTATTTTGGAAGATTTTCGTGTGCTATACTACATAAAAGTCACGAAGTTCGTTAAACTTGCAAATTTTGGTATTTTGGAAGATTTTCGTGTGCTATACTACATAAAAGTCACGAAGTTCGTTAAATCTTGCAAAATTTAGGTATTTTGGAAAATTTTCGTGTGCTATACTACATAAAAGTCACGAAGTTCGTTAAACTTGAAAAATTTGAAATTTTGGAAGATTTTCGTGTGTTATACTACATTAAAGTCACAAAGTTGGTTAACCCTGCATACATTGGTATTTTGGAAGATTTTCGTGTGCTATTTACATCGTAAAAGTCACGAAGTTTGTTAAACTTGCAAATTTTGGTCTTTTGGAAGATTTTTATGTGCTACACTACATAAAAGTCACTAAATTTGTAAAACTTGCAAAATTTAGTGTTTTGGAAGATTTTTCGTGTGCTATATACTACATAAAAGTCACAAAATTTGTTAAACTGGAAAAATTTGGTCTTTTGGAAGACTTTTGTGTGCTACTACATAAAATTCACAAACTTCGTTAAACTTGCATACATTGGTATTTTGGAAGATTTTCGTGTGCTATACTACATTAATGTCACGAAGTTTGCTAAACTTGCATACATTGGTATTTTGGAAGATTTTCGTCTGCTATATCACATAAAGTCTACAAGTTCGTATAGCCGGAAAATTTTGGTATTTTGGAAGATTTTTGTGTTCTCTTCTACATTAAAGTCACAAAGTTCGTTAAACTTGTATACATTGATACTTTTAAAGATTTTCATGTGGTATATACTACGTAAAAGTCACAAAGTTTGTTAAACTAGCAAAATTTGCTCTTTTGAAAGATTTTCGTGTGCAACACTACATAAAAGTCACGAAGTTTTTTAAACTTGCAAAATTTGGTCTTTTGGAAGATTTTCGTGTGCTATACTACATAAAAGTCACGAAATTCGTTAAGCTTGCAAAATTTGGTATTTTGGAAGATTTTCGTGTGCTATACTAAATAAAAGTCACGA